>NC_080203.1:65120065-65423095 GCF_030028045.1 Hippopotamus amphibius kiboko | reverse complement strand
AAAGGTTAGAGTTTCACATGGCCTAGATCACAGGGGAGGTACTTGATAATGATAGTCTCGGTATACATTGTATTATAAAATGAAGATATACATATTGATTGTTATCTCACAACAAAATCCAGAATTGGTAGCATTTTCTAAACTTCCCAAACTGGCTGAAACAGAACACTATAATAAAAAGAAACAGTCTTATTCTTTAGAGAAAAATTGGAATTACATTCAACTGACTTCAAAAAAATTATTACTCCAAATGCATGTTGTCATACCCAATATGAGACCTTTCATTACCAAAAAAGGATTTTATTTTATTTTTGAAATTTAGAATAATTTACTAGTATAGGTAATGAAAACATTACTTAGGTAGAAGTATTAAGGAGAAGTACCTTATAACTTGCAGCCAAAATATAACTACTTTATTATTGTGAAAGTAAATAAGTAGCATCATTTGTTTTAAATCTAAGGTAAAAAGTATAGTGTTTATGTAAAGCACCTACTTGTTAATTCTCTAGAATAAATGTATTTTCATTAGTAGAAGTTTCACTTTTTTCTCGTATAAATTAAAAAAGAAATCCCCTTTAGGTCCAAATGTAATTGAGACTAAAATACCTTGGTGACAAATGGTCACATGGGAAAATGATCTCAATACACTGTAAAGAGAAAAAGCTGGACACATAACTGCATAATCGGTATAATTTCAGTATTGTTGAATATATGTAATATGCAGAAGAAATGACAGGAATTAAATATACTAAGATGTTAATGATTATTGTTGGGGAGTGGGATTGTGAACGTCTTTTTCTTTATATTATCTACATTTTCTAAAATGTCTGTAATGAACATCTATTTTTATAATATGATATAAACAAGAAATATAAAAAACTAGTCTCAAAGAGTGTGAAAAACATCACTCAATTTTATGGACATACTCATCCATTGACTTGTCTTTTAAATATATTTGTAATGATTCCAAATCATTTTTATAAAAACCAAGGATTTCACCACCTTATGTCAATGATTTTGCAGATCTGAGAACGACTTGGGTCATTTGGAGTTCATGTTTATGTGTGATTTTGTCCTTCTAACATTCTTGAAAATGTATCAACTGGGAAGGAAAACTGCTGATGTGCTGTTTGAAGCTCATCCCTTGTCCGCCCCCATTTGATAACATGCAAAGTTTTATTTGGCATAAGACTTTAACCAAAAAAAAGTATGGGTGTATTTCACCCAAATTAAAAGCATGTTCAGCTGATGTCAAAGAGAGCCAAAAGTTAGATACGATCACTGCCACTTAAAAAAAAAAAATCTGTTGTAAAAATAGCACTCTTTGCTTATACTGTGGCGATTTACTTGCTGGTTTTACCATTTGAATCTGTTGTCTATTACTGAATATTCACTCTATTCCACTGGTGTTGGAGTAATTCTTTGTTATGTAAAGTCAATTAAGGATGATATACATGTCAGCTTGGAAATCAACCAAATTTCCACTTGAGCACTCCATGCTCTCCCTTTTCTGACTCCAAATACCTTATTATTCTCTGCATTTTTTGGTCTTCTTATCAGAACCTTATTTTGGGGAGGAAAAAATTATCTGTAAAAGAGGAATAATGTTTACAACACAAAGACTTAGAAAAATAAACATTAAAAGAAAAAGATGTTTTTATTAGTTGGAAATCATTTATTGCCTCTATAAAAGTTTAAATAAAAACCCTACAAAAGTTCACATTACAGCCTGATGTGGTTTTAACGTGATAGTATGTTTCAGAGGTAGTGCCAGTAAAATGCAAAACAAGATTACTAAAATGAATTAACATGTTAATGCAAAATAAACTTTCAATGTGGAGAAATATACACTCAGTATACACTTTAATGGAACAATAATAATACATTTCCAAGAAAATATCACTTTCTTCTATTTTATCCCTTAGCAAATCTGTTCTTAATAAAGGTTTGTTTGGGGCAATGGTATGCGACTGTAGGCTCACAAGTTAGTAGGCTCCTCCATTATAACATCACAAAGCATGGCTTGGTGAAGAGCATGATACAGTGCTGTCTGCCAAGGATAACACCAATTTCAAAGATAAACCCATTTATTCATCATTTAGATACCATGGTACTGATAACTCCCTTAAAAGGCTAATCTATCAGAATTTTGCATTTTTAGCATCTGAATGAAAATCTAATGTTTAAAAAATAAGCAATATTCCTTGTATACCATGACTGCAATATGGAGGAAGGACAGAAGATAGAGTTTTCAGAATTCTTCTTAAATATGATCATAAGCTATCAGCCCAAGGTGAGGTAACTATTCTTGGAAATCGGCTGAATGCTCTCTCCTCCCTAAAAAAGGGCAACAAAGTCAATCTTAGAGCCTAGAATTCTTTTAAATGTAACATTTATGATTTCACCTACAAACTTACATACTGCTGACTGTGAAAGTACCTTAAAATAGATGTTACTGTCTTTGGAGAAATTATCTCTTAGACATCTTTTGAAGTCTTGGTAGTATACAGAGCACAGGATCTGATTGGGCTGCAGCCTTTTCTTCTCCAATAACAACGAACATTTCTATCGCAAGATTTCAATAGTAGTACAAAAGTCCTGCTGTTGATAACTGATCTTACAACAAAACATCCCTAGGTTCCATGAAGAGGCCAATTTTCTTTTAATGTTTTCCTTGCATGTGCTAATTTTTCTATTCTCCAGGGTAACTGCAGTTCTCATTTTCTTGGGACTAATTTTAGCTTGGCTGAAATGAGAAAGGTACTTCAGGGTTTTTTTTGGCTGCTCCATGCGGCATGTGGGATCTTAGTTCCCCAGTCAGGGATCAAACCCATGCCCCCTGCATTGGAAGCGCAGAGTCTTAACCACTGGACCACCAGGGAAATTCTAGTAAGTGCTCTTAGATACACATTTCTTGTTTAGAAACTGGTTGTCTATACTAAGTGAAAAGCAGACATCAAAAGATAGTTAAAAAAATAAAAAGTTTTTTTTCATGTTGGCCTCTGTCTTTGTGAGAGAGAGCATGGCTTCAGGTAGTATGCTCTGTTTTATTATTGTGTCAAAGCCCTAAAGAAAGAAACGCTAGTTGTTTTTCTCCTCCCAGTCATGATGATGTTCACAAATGCAGTCTCTAAACTGATATTTTTCCTGCTCTAAAATGTCTCAAAACCAATTCCAATCTATACATGAGAAAATATATTTTCTTCATAGATTTTTAATACTTGACCTTGGCATCTTTTTCAAAATCTATGGTGTATAATTTCATCCTGCCAATTTTGATTTTTTTTCTGGATACATCTATTTCCTTTGGTTCCTGCTACAGAAAAATTGCATTTCATTTTAGAAATGTTTTACATTCAATCACAGTAAAAGAAATAGTTCTAGGGCTGAAACACAAATGCCAAGACAAAAAGGATTCCTAAGTGTACTGTTATGATTTATACAGTTTCTATTTTAATGGAAATTTAAACAGTGGCAAGGGAATCATCTATGCTTCCTCTCAAAATTATAGACTAGGATTCCTTCCAGGAATTATACCTAGCAAAATCTTCAAATCTATTAAAATTTCTACTTAAATAATTTTATTTATATCCCTGAAAAAGTAAAAACAAATAATTTATTTTGAAGTTTATGGCTTTCTGAGGAGTAGAAATCCAATGTCCCTATTGCAGGACTAAAATGAATATTTTTATAACTGCTGAAGTGTGGCAAGTATAATCTATAGAGTTGAAAGATGTAGGAGAGAATCACCTATCTTTCCTTTGTAACAAGAACTCAATAGTAAGGGGCTTAAATTGAAGCAAGAGAAATTAGAGTTTAAAGATAGACTCAACAACTAGTAAAAAAGATCCTAAGAGAGACTTGAAGGCCTGGAATTTGTTCTTGTTACCTTAAGAAATGGTTTCTATATTTGCTGTGTATAGTAGGGACTCTTTATCTCATAGGGGAATTAGTGTGACTGATAAACTTAAATTTAATATCTGAGGTTTGTTATTCAGCTCTCTTTTCTCTGAATGGAATTTGACTTGTCAACAAGGAGCACTAAACATTGTTTATGAAGAACCATATGGTTCTCAGCTAAAAGGGAGCATACCTAACCACTGAACTATCTCTGCTAACAAAGAACCATAATAGTAGCATGGAAGCAATATTAAATCAGCTGACAAAGTGAAGGATTATCAATGACCCTTACCTATTTGTGTGTACAGGAGGGGACATTTCAAGGTCAAAGACATTCATGACTGCCTTTCTGTATTCATAAGTTGGTATCTGTGAATTCCAAGCTCAAAATTGGTTTTACTTACAAATTACAAAAATATCTGACATAGAAGCTTGATGGCCAAAAGAGCCATCTAGATACTTCATTAATCTTTTAGGTATAGATAGTAATTTAATCATGTGATACAATTCCACACTGCCAACTCACAAATATGTGATACTGTGTGTTCAGGGAGAAACTGGCATTTTCCCTTCTATGGGTCTTGGTAATGCCATCTGGTACCCCGGAAGGGAAGGCCCGCAAAAAATTGTCTACAGTGTGGTGCCATCTGGTACCTACTAATAGAACAACTGGGTAGCATGCCCATTTTAGGAGTGTACTCATATAATAGTATCCAGGAAATTCAGAGGACTGTGATTTACAACTAAAGTAGTATAATTCTTTTTGGATATTATCCTTGGCTGACGACTCTGTACAAGCCTCACATAAAAATGAGGTAAATTTTGTGGCAAATCTGAGTGACTAGATAAAAAAAAACAGAGAAAACTCAGTGGCTTACCTTGAATTCTTGTTCCATAAAATGTAAGAACTGAAAAAAAATACTAAGATAATGGTGATAAACTTGTAATATTTGTGCAACATTTCATCTAACTCAGTTATACAAATTTACTAGTAGAAAGTGAATCTTATCAATATTTGTCATTTGCAGCAATAAAGAGTTCCCATTAAGATTAATCTTTTACCACATTTTGTTTCTATACACTTAATAATTTATTTGACTTCATGTTGGTGAATTACTTTTCCATAATGCTTTCCCCCCTCCCCCCAAATATTTGGGTTAGATAATGGAAGAATATCAATAATTTATAATTATATACTAGTAATCACTTCAATTTTTTCAATCAAGTCAAATTCTCATAGGGGTTTAAAAATAAATCCCAAGACTCATCCAGGTTAAAACATTTTTAAGGTTTTGTTTTCAATTTTCAGTCCACTTTCCTGAGTAAAAGTGTATGTGAATGACAAGAAAAGGAGAGAGGAAGAAAGAAGATGTAATGGTTACAAAAACAAGACTAATCAAGCTTCAGTAACTTGATAAGCTATGTTGAAATATCTTTGTTTTTGTGTCTCTGGTCAAAACTATTACTAAAACTAAGATTCTTCTATAAAGCCCAAAAAACCTTTCAGAAATTAGACATTATGCATTTCATAGCTAAACTGCTCAAAATTAAATACATTTTTTTTCCCAGAGTTCCATCAGTTTGGAAAAAACTCTCAAACAATGCTTTTAAATTTTACATACATTTTTTGCATCATAATCATTATATCTTGCTCACCCTTCATAGCATACGTTGTTCAACAATATGTTTTTCCAACTGAAGAATTCCAGGGCAACAGAATGCAACTATCTTGAAATTCATACCTGTTAGGTAGCCAAAAGACTGTATCCTATATCACCCCCCCAACCCAATCACAAACTGTCTGAGGCATTTTTCTCTGATAAAGAAGACACACTGAATGAGGTATCATCAGGCTCCGGTGAAGCATGATTGAAATCCATCTCTTCTAATTCAGGAGGTAAATCTGACAGCAGTGCCTGAATCAGAAAAATCAATTGTTTTGAATTAGTATCTGGACATATTTTTTCTCCAATTTTATCGTTGTGGTCCTTTCATGTTTATTTATTCTTACAGATTTATTCTTACAGAAAGGAGCATTTCTCTTTCAGGACCTTATACAATATCTTACCTAAGAGAAAAATTCTTCATACACTACTAAGGAAGTAACAAAATACTAGATCTTGAGAGTGTGGATTATATAGAGTGGAACCCTGGACAAAAGGAAAAAAAGGCGAGAAATGAGCAACTATTCTGAACCAAATACTTTGAAGTGTTTGAGATAAGTGATTTTCATATGTTTTGAGTATTCACTGATCACTGCTAAAGGGCTTTAAAATTATATTCCTTATTAAAATAGTCCTGCCCAGTTATGCTGTCCTTCAGACTAACACACATTTCACAAAAGCTATTTTGTACTTCAGTGGGAGAAAGTACTTAGCAGTTAGGGAAAAAGTTCAGCTATTCTACTTTAGACTAAACTTTAAATTTAAAAGTCCAAGTGATTTTTTGTTTTCCCTTTAGGCCATGACCATATCTACAGATGGCCAAGCATTCACCAAGGCACTGCTGAACCAGTGAATTTGAGTGTAATGATGTATCTAGAGAGCTGCTCATTTCTCTGCTGAAGTGATTAGCATATGCCAAGAGCCATGAACTAAGCTTCGCCGTGGTGTAATTGTTTCACCTGTAGTTGTAGATCATGCATTCATACTAGATAAATAAATAATTAATCAAGTTTTATCTGGTTGGTAGTGGTGATGCCCATTTGACCATCAGAAATTGCAGATTAAATGATTGATTTGCTGCTCCTAATACCCCAAATAATGTAGCATATCTTGGCAATTTTTAGACAACACTACTTGTAGTGTGGGCTTTAGGTGCAATAGTAAACAAAGATCAAGGGAACAGGAACAAATGCAAGCTTGCCACTACCCAAATAAGGAACAGAAAGACGGCATGTCTGAGAACACATGAAATCCACTGTTGAAATAAGACAGTACTCTCCTATTCTCTTTATTAAAAGAAGCAACAGCTATAAATCCTATACTTTTTGTCTTAGAGCAAAGAGGAAAGATTAGAGCTTTCTGTCAGGCTGCAAAAGGAAAGACTAACTCTTATCTGAACAAAAATTTGTTATTTATTTTATGCTATTAAATAGTTCATGAACTTCTTGATGAAACAGAGTACTCTTTGCAAAGCAGTCACCTAAAGTTACTATGTGCTTTCTAAGGTTTCTAGATTGCAATAATAGGCCACAGAACCATTTTCTTCTAGATCAGTTGTTTACTACTAATCCAGTCTAGGTGAAACAAAGATGATGCTGACATTGGTTGATCATAGTTTATGAGAAATACATCATTGGATTTATTTCATTTTGCAAGTGTGAAGAAGCCACATTAAAGAGGGCAAAGTACTCCAATTAACATAGCTTAGAGTATTGGAAAGTCAAGTAGATGAGCAGACTTAATGACATTCTAAATTCTAGTGGGGAGACCTTCAAATCAAAGAAGCACTACTATTTATTTCTTTCTCATTGCATTTAATGTAGTTGATTGACTGAAATGAGTGTAGTATGAAATAGTAAAACTTTAATATCTGAAGTAGTATAAGGCACTACTAATGCATGAAGTCCGCTTCAAAATTCTTCTTTTCAATATCTTTCTGGATTGCAACATTGGCACACTGAACAAATCTTCAGATTATGTCAGTTGCTAGAAATGTCTTTTTCATAGACTAAAGTGAATACAATGAACTTTCTTCACTCCAGGTTTTTCATTAGTCAGAGTCTGACCTAGTGCCACTCTTCTCAAGAGATTAAAGCATTTCTTAAACATATCAGTCTCTGTGATACTTATTCTAGGTCCTAGGGTGTGAATGCCAAGTTACATAATGTTAATCATTCTTATCCTCCTTGCAAAGTGGAGGAATTGAAGTTCAAGAAAGGTAACTGACCTGGCTAGAATCACATAGTGAATTATCAAGGGAAGAAGGACCATAATTAATGACTTAGTTCAGTGCTGGCAACATTATTTTTATTTTAAAATGGCTGTTGATTAAAACAAAATTTGGATAATCTAATATTTCAGTCAGACATTATCATATATTTTTAAATCCTGGACTGCTTCATTGGGGCAAAATATTCTGTGGACCACTCATCTCACTCAACCGAAATCAAGATTAATAGAAAAACAGGATTCTTAAATGAGAAACCAATGACACAATGGTTCTCTTTTATTAGGCAGAATAAAAATTAATTCCTTCCAGAAATAAACCCCTAAGTATCTCATAGTGTGAAGATCAGTAATTTAAGGGATGACCTGGATAACTTTTGTGGACTACTATTGGTGCCTTCTATATTTTTAGACCATATTTTGAGATACATTATACCCAATCTCAACTATGAAAATCAGTAGTTTTTATTTGGGTGCTGATTAAATAGGCCATGATTTTCCGTAAAATTTCTGAATAACCCACTCTTTTTCCCCCAGCCAATGTTTTGTTCATATCTTATTTTATCAGCCTTTTATGAGAGGAAAAGTACAAGAAAAGGAGAAAAATAAAATGTACCATAGGTAATTTTCTTATTTGTTAGTGGTTTTGGGAAAGAATAAAGCCAGGTTAGAATTAGAAAATTAAATTCAGTTTGTGTGCTATTCCTAGATATCAAGAGATATGGACAACTGCTAATAAGCTGACCATGTAACTCTGAATTTCAAACCATGCTATGACTTTTGGGACCAGGACCACACTCCAAGTTACTCGCATAGTTGGACCTAATTCTGTCTTTTTTTTTTTTAACATTTATTTAATAAAAATTTACAGTTCCTTTGGGGCCATGTTCAAGACAACCACCTCATTCATTTAAAAATCTGTAGTTTAGTTTCCTAAAAAGCAAATACATTTTCAACATGCCATGGAATATGCATAATTCACATAATAAAGCAAAATGCTTAAATAAAACTGGCAAAGGTAACTGAAGACTACGGTCTTGGGATGCCTGTATATGTACAGCACGGGGGGAGCACAATTCATGAAACTGGACACATAATGTACATGGTGGTTTAAGCCTCAGAAGTAAATTCTTCTATAGTTTAAATTTTGTGGTTCAGTACTTTGGTGAAATTTATAAAGACATTTTCTTATAAAAAAAAAAAGGAGAATTGTGGGATGCTAAGACACTAATCTTTTCCCCTGGAGATAACTGGGGTAGGCTACATATATGCAGTCTTGCTTGGATGTAAAGGGTAAATATTTGTACTCTGGCTGAATAAAAACCTCTGAGACTACTTCCTAATTAATGGTTACCTGTGTGACATACTACTTACATTGAATTTCTCTGATAAGGAATCAACATAGTACTATACTTCTCAGACACAAATTTGGTATCATTTAGTATTAAATGGAACATTAACATAATTCTACAGTCCTTTTTAGCAAGATTAATAAATTATTACACAAATCTTAACTGAAAAAACGAGACAGAAAATGTAATTTGGGAGGAATTTGTAAACAAAAATCCATAGCGACAAACAAAAAACGTTGCATTTCATCTTTGGGGTAGAGGAATCAAACACTATCATTAAATCAGGAAAAGTAAATGCTGCACTGTGGTCACAAAGAATTTCACATTTTTTTAAGTGATGAGCAACGTATCATGAAATAGAAGGTATTCAAACACCTGTGAACTCCAGCAGTGGCTAGAAGGTAAACAAAATCCAGAAGAGAGGAAAATGCCTCACTTTCACTCACAAGGGGTCCCAAAATATGTACCTCTCCAGTTAGTGTAGCCCCATCTCTACAAACATTTTGAGAATTTCTTTAAAACTAATTAAATTAAATGATATGTGTAAGATGGGGAATACAATCAACAATTATGTAAAAACTTTAAAAAATGTTTTCCCTACTTAATGCTTGCTTAGAAATAACAAAGTATGTTAATCAGTTATTTTGATTTTCTACCAAAGCAGCACATAAAATCTGAGTAGTTATTCTCAAGAAAACTGTGCTAAAGAAGTCACAAAGTAACAAATCCTTCTTTGATGCCAAGTAGGAATGAGCCTTAAAAATGAAAAAATATGTAGAATCCAAGTGTGACATGCCACTTTTCAACATGATACATTATAGCTTACTATTCTGTCACTTACCTGCTGTTGTTCCTTATCATCAGCTTTTACAGCTAGTATCAAGCTTCTTACAAACGTCTGAAGTTTAAAATATTTTTGCTTTTGAATCTCTAGCTCGTTTTCAATGAATCTGACTTCTTCATTCTGAAGAAGAAAACATCAAATAATACAATTACTCTATGCAAACCTAGGATTGTACATGTTTGATCTACAATACAATTTTTAAAAAGCAATCAAATTAGAGGGACAATAAAGAAGATAAAATTTTAGCACAAAGGAATATAAAGCACAGAAGTAAATTCTCCTGTTACTCAAAGGCTGCCTTTTAAGCAAATCACCAACAGAAAATAATCTGCAAGGTCAAAAATCCAATTAAATAAATTCCACTAAGAGAAAAATCAAGAACTAGTTCCTTTCGTGGAAAGAATCCTCCTATATTAAACCTAATTAGCATTGGATTAGGATTAAGAATAGACAGAGCCCAATTAACCCCAAGTAAAGAGCAATAGCAGATGCAGTAATGCTGAATGTACCATTCACAAAGCCAAATACTGAGAACTAAAAAGGTTATTATTTTGTACCAAGAAGGGACTGAAATTAAATTTTTAAAAAGACTGTCTTAAGTAGTTTGCTGAGGTCCCCACCTTTATGTCAGAGTCTGTTATTCAGAAAATATCTCCAAATTTACCACTGTGTACCACTGATTTGAAACCCAGTCTCTCTTCACTATTTTTCCTAGTTGTTTAGGAAAAGAACAATAGACTAGGTTTGGGGAGGATTTTAGTGCCAGGTCTACTGATAATTGTGTAAGCTTGGGTAGACCAATTAACCTGTGATTCTATTTACTCATCAGTAAAATGGATATAATACTAGCAGTCTTTGGGAATTCTAGCTTGAGGGTTATAAGGCTTAAATAAGATAACGGCCATGAAATTGCTATGAATAGATTTACTATTTAAGCTACAGTAGTCAAGAAAGTATGGTATTGCCAAAAGGGCGGACATATAGATCCATGGACAGAACAGAGTCCAGAAATATATATTATATATCACATTATATACATAATATATACATATATATACACACATACATATTTTTTGATTTTTGATGAAGATGCTGAGGTAATTCAATGGACAAAAGAAAGAATTGTTTTTCAAAAAACAGTGGTTGAACAATTATAAATCCATAGCCCCCTCCAGAAAAGATTATCAACCCTTACCTCACATCATACACAAAATTTAATAAGAAATGGATCATAGACCTAAATGTAAAACCTAAAACTATTAAACTTCTAGAGGAAAACAGAGGAAAAAATCTTTATGTCCTTGGGTTAGGCAAAGATTTTTCAATAGGACACAAAAAGCATGAAACTTAAAAGAAAGACTTCATTTAAAAGAAAAAAAATCTCAACCTTTGCTTTCCAAAAGACACCGTTAAGAAAATAAAAATACAAGCTATATACTAGGAGAAAAAAGTTGTAAATCACATATCTGATAAAAGACTTGCATTCAGAATACATAAAGAGCTCTTACAGCACAAATATAGGACCAGTAACAGAATAAAAAGCAGACAAAATATTTGAACATACACTTTATCAAAGAATAAATGTAAATGGCCAATAAATATGTGAAAAATGCTGAATATTGTTTGTCATTAAGGAAATGCAAATTAAAACCACAATGAGATACTACTACCAACATACTACAATGGCTAATGTTAAAAACACTGACAATAGCAAGTGCTGATGGGAATGTGGAACAATTCGTAGTCTCATACTTTGCTGGTGGAAGTGTAAAGAAGTATAGCCACTTTGGAAAATGTTTTGGCAGTTTCTTATAAAATTAAGCATACTCTTTTTACCATCTGACTCAGCAATCCTACTCTTAAGTATTTACCCAAGGGAAATGAAAACACATGTCCACAAAAAGACATACATGAATATTCATAGCAGCTTTATTCATAATAGCCCAAAACTAGAAGTTACACAAGTGTTCATCAGCAGATGAATAAGCAAACTGTGGTCATGGTTACACAACAATGTCCAGTTGTCAAAACTAAACATATGGAAAGGTGAATTTTATTATATGTAAATTATATATCAAAAAACCTGATTAAAAAAATTATTAGCCAGCCCTCTTGCCAAAAAATTTGCAAATAAGCTATGTGTATCTTCTGCAACCAGTGAACCTCTCTCAAAGAGCACAGCAGGACCTTTAACAACATTTGCTCAAAAAGCTGCATAAAATACATTAAAATTAGTTAATTCTATGGGTATTCTTGTTTCAATTGAAAGGATACAGTTGTATTAACCATATTCAATCTATGAATATGTTTACTGCGTAAATTATTTTATCAGCTCAGTTTAGAACTTATTTTACCTAATTAAACTGTTTCTTTTTCAGACCACTTAATAACAAGTGAATAATCTGCAAATGATGATTCAAGCTAAACTCCTTACCCAAAGGCACTCTACAGTAATCTAAGTTATAAGTAAACATTATAATAAAATTTCACTTGCTCCTGCTATAATACATTTGACTAATTCTAAACTTTTTGTTTTTGTAGTATTCATTGTTAGAACAGGAGCATTAGTAAAGTGCTGACCAGGAAGTCTTTTTGAATACAGGAGATATCTATCATCATCATCATAGTGTTTCATTTGAATGCACAGTCCTTTTAAGCTACACTCACAGTACATTAGAAAACACTTTAAAAACATTTTTTCACATTTGTAAAACTCGGGAAGCATCTTTTGGTATGCAGACCTCTAATTTCTCACGCAAATATTCCTCCTCAGTATGTATGCAATGTTTTAAAAACATAAACAGCTTTAAGATAATTTAATATTTCAGACATTTTCTTCTTGGAGCTGCTTTTTGCAAGCTTATTAAACACTTCCTGGATTACTGCAGTGATTTATGTGTATTTTCAAGACTGTCCTAAGCAAATGGAGCAAATGGTTTGCAAGAGGAACTAGTAAGATAACATCAATCACTGAATTTCACAAACCAAGACCTAGCTCATTTTCCTGTTAAAATCTTCCCTACATTCCCACTAAGCTTTGTCAGTTCTTCAAGATGATTGTAGGGAGCACTCAAGGCTTCATGTGGAGTGGGGCTTTGATCTCTGAACAGGCTATGGATGGCAGCCAAACCTGAGGTGTTATTTGGTAATATAGCTACGCATGTCTCAGAAACTGAGCTCACTAACTTGTCTTATAAGAATTTGAGGTTAGTTAGATCTCCTAGCAATATGGATTTCTAGCAAATATCTCAGTCAGAATCTCCACTATGCCCACACTGAATATTGATGGTTGCATAGTATTAATTACTAAACACACATAGAAAACATTCTTTCATTTTGCTACAGTGAATCTCAATAACGAGAGATTATTTAATTTAGAGTGGGGGAGGGAGTTATAATAATCCAGCTTGGGATCTTAATTGATTTTATATAAATGAGCACTTGCATAATAATATTAAAAGTATTTCCAAGGACAAATTAATTTATTCACTCAGGAACCAGTTACTGGACACCTATGTCCCAAGCACTAGACCAGGTAACATGTACGTGAATAAGACAAGTATCTACCTTCAAGAAGCTTATGATGAATATATTCAAGAAACCAACAAAGTGATTTTGATCCCCAAAGAACACTAGCATGTATATGCAAATATAAATTTATTTATTTATTTATTTATTTATTTATTATTTTTATTTATTGGCTGCGTTGGGTCTTTGTTGCTGCTCCGGCTTTCTGTAGTTGTGGGAGAGCAGGGGCTACTCTTCGTTGCAGTGTGCAGGCTTCTCATTGTGGTGGCTTCTCTTGTTGTGGAGCACAGGCTCTAGGCTCGTGGGCTTCATTAGTTGCGGAGCATGGGCTCATTTGTTGTAGCTCTCGGGTTCCAGAGTGCAGGCTCAGTAGTTGTGGCTCATGAGCTTAGTTGCTCCACCGCATGTGGGATCTTCCCAGACCAGGGCTCAAACCCATGTCCCTTGCACTGGCAAGCAGATTCTTAACCACTGTGCTACCAGGGAAGCCCTGTATATACAGGTAGACTAAACCAATGTTCTCTGAAGGAAGATTAAATTTCCAAACTGGTAAGGCTATTTTATTTATTTATTTTTCTGGCTGCACCACCACACAGCAAGCAGGATCTTAGTTCCCTGACCAGGGATCAAATCTTGCCCCCTGCACTGGAAGCTCAGAGTCTTAACCACTGGACTGCCAGGGAAGTCCCTGATAAGGCTATTTTAAATCAACCTACTGAAATCAGCAATGAGAACTGCTATATGAGGCTTCACTTACCCTTACTCCAGAATTAAGGCAACAAAATTCACTGATGAAGTGAACTGAAATACCTTAAATAATGATTATAAAGAGATATATTTTCTATATAGGTGCTAATTTTTGAGAGTTAAGTAAAAGTTTATATAAGATGGTGATGTGTTATAAAAGATATCCTTAATAAAGTAGTGAAAGACCCCTTGTTCTCAGAGCATTTACCAAAATGGAAAACACTAGATCATTAAATGTCCTTTGTAATTCAAATTGATAAATGAAAATGATAATTGACATTTCTGGGCTGGATACTCTGGCCTGCCCAAGTCTTCAGCTTGAAACCTTCTCAAGTGGGCTGGCACCCCAGAGGGGAAAGGTTCTGGAAAGAATCCTCTGAGATCTGGGCCTGGCCCTATCTGACCTGTTTGAGAGTACTAAGTGGAGTACACTTAACAGCTGTGCAATCCAGTCCTCTCGTCTATAGTTTCCATAGCCTGTGCCAAGTGGTGGCTTGCAGAGCCATTTTAATTCTGAACTGGGCATTTAGAAATATTATATGACCATGTAGGAGAGATTAGAGTGATCTCCTGTACTTCAGAACCAACAACTTTATAATTTTATTAGTTGAAAATACAGTTGAAATACAGGATTATATTGTGCTCTTTGACCACTTAGCAAATAAATTTCAAACACTAATTTCCTTCTGTGTTTACAATGTTCAATATTTTAAAGTCTGACATGTTATGAACATTTGAAAAACAGAATCTGTTGAATGACATAACTTTCAATTATAGTAAAACTGAAAAGATTTTTGAGAAAATGACAGCTGTTGCCTTTTCTGATTAAATGTTGTTTTTTGTTAACATCTTAAGATTACTAGTCTCTGCTTTGAAGATATATGATATTCCAAGAAAATAACTTTTGTGTATGAAAGGAATGAATCTGTTGCCAAATTTCAGAAGGCCCCAAATTACCTACCAAAATAGGATACTGATTAACAAAGGGACAACAGTTACACCTCTATACAGAAAACATATTGACATATAGACTGACAGCTTATGTCAAAATTTAATAAAAACAAAATTATGTATGGCATGCTGTCAAAGTATGTCTTTCGGTTTATTAACAAGTGACATTAAGAAAAGGTCATTTCTATTCATATTCATTCAGTATTTGCTTTGGGGATTATTTTTACACTTCTTCTAAAGCAGGTATATTATTATATTAGAAAAAAGTCTTCAGAAATTGAAATTCAAGGTAAAATTAGCAAGGGACACTGGAAAAAATACCCCCTTTACCATCAACTTAAAAATGAACGTGGGCTTTAAAAAAAGCATATGCCTCATCTTGCTATACACCATCAATACTTACTCCTGCTCAGCAAACTGTACTTAAAGCCATAACCACTACACCAGCCAGCATTAATTAAAATGTCCAGCACCTTGACTGATATCCAAGCGAAGTGCCTGAGGAGTCAATGCAGAGCCCCAGGATGCTTAACGTATCAAATGGAAGTGAAATAAACCATTACATAGGTACTGTAAAAGTCTGCCTCCTTTAATACCTTCTCTTAAAAAATTCAGAATTTGAAATTACTTTTACCTTATAATCCAAGAGAGAATTCACTTGTTCTGCTTCAGAACTACTTATCATGTCACTTTCTTCATCATCAATCATTTCTATTTTCTGTAACACAAGTAGAGAAGTTTTCATAAATATATATCTCATCATCATCACTATGCTCAATAATGCATAGAGTATATATGCATTCAACATTCAGTTTTAGTGATGAGGTTATCTAGTCTAGGTTATCTGGAATAACTCTGACTGGCTCCTCAGCTTTACACCCAGTATGTGTCTGAGCCACTCCCTTAGTAAATAGTAAATTATTGTAATACTATTTAAAACAGAAAAAACACTTTCACCATATCCCTGAAAAAACAGGCACTCGAACCCTGCTTCAATAGTGCTCTCCAGGAACAGGGAACTTGCTTCCTGTAAGGGTAGTCTGTTTAATGATAACCAAATTTAATTGATTGGAAGGGCTTTCTTTTTTAAGTCTCCATATATCTGTTTGCAACTTGTAATATAAAATGACATGCATTGCAAAGTCAAATACAGTTTTTAAAAAAATTCACCTATTTATGGCACTCCATTAGTTAGACATTTGAAAGCAGACATTTATAATGTAATGGTGAAAGGAACATGGTGACTTGTTTTCTTCACTGGACAGTAAATAGGAGAAGAGAGCAAGAACAAGAGACACACTACACTGCCATTAGTTTTAGAATTAAGGTACAGCATAGTTTGTACAGTATCTTGCACACAGTAGCTACTAATTAAATATTTGTCAAAAAAATGAACAAAGCAGCTTAGCACTGATGAAAAAAAAATTACCAAAAAGCTCCAACCACAGAGGCAAGGCAAGTTGTCTAATCATAGTATCTTTGTTTTCAAAAAAGCAAAACCAAAACCAAAAGACAAAATCTGCTTTAAATTTTTCTTTTGCATATGAAAAACACAGTTAAGAAAAAACACTTTTAAACATTTGAATCCTGCCAACCCAAGAGAAAATTTAAAAAAGAGAAAAGCTAAGCTAGAGTTAGTCACTAGGCAGTCTTTTAAGAACAATAATATTAATAGCAACATGTCGTAGGCAGAATTTGAAATCAAGTTTCCTGCCCAGCAATAGATATGGTGATTAAAAATCACAAACAAACTTAGAATGGTCATATTTGATATATTGTCTATGAGGTTATGATACCATAACAGCATTTGTGACCTGCAGGCTTCTGAGTCAGGAGGACAGCTGCAATGAAATTGCTTTCTACTGATGCCTGGAGATGAATCTAATGTTTTGTTTTCTATTATAATCACTGTACACTTGGGGCTTAATCATGTCGGCTCTCACCAGAAGGCAGATTTGATATCTTTTTTGATGTTGTTTTTTAGATTTTTCTATTTGGATTGGTTCTAGGAAAAAAGAGCTAAGTAATCGAGGGAGGAAGGCCCCAAGGGCCACTGCATAGATTTGCGCACATAAATAGGTCTTGTATGTGTTTGTGATTTGTCATCCATGAATAATTGGGGACACTCAAAAGTTACAGGCAGAGGAGATCAACCTTTGAAAGTTTGGAGTTTTGTCTCTGAAAATCCACTGTTCTTGAAAAATTAGGTGCCTGAGTGACAGTGAGTCATGCCATGCCATGACTTCATTCACCATCTTCAAATGTCTGCCACAGGGGAGATCCAATGCTGAGAAATTCAGACTGAAAATGAGCATGTCTTTAGGGGAAAAGAGGTTCCAATTTGTAAATAATTGTATATAATGTGTAATATTATTACTCCAATCTGGAGCAAAGGAGATTATTACTCCGTGGAATTATGAATACTAGCACAATTAATAATTTTGGAAAACAATTATTGCTAGCTATCCAATGAAAACACAACTTTGCCTCTAAATAAAAGACTGTTTTCCTATATGCCCATTAAATTTAGTGTTAGAAGGGTCAAACATCAACTTAAATCAGGACTGAAATCATTAAATGCAATCTAAACTACACTCTTTATGTGGAAAATACTGTTATATGTTGTTGATGTCTAACAAAAAAGAACAAAACTGTATTTTATGTGCTCAATTTTTATTAAGGAAATGTGACAGAATTATAGTGTCAAATAAATTATGTTTGCAATGGAAGCCAGGGTAAATCTTGAAGTTACAGCCATTTTGTAATAGAAAAATCCATTATAGGGACCATTTGTAAAGGTTGCAGTCAAGCACAAAACACTGATTCGAAAGCAAAAACAAAAGCACAATGACATTTGCCTTTATGTCTGACTTTAGGTTAATACCATCTTGATTTCTGTATTACTTGATGGAGTCAGAGTATAAACAGATGCTGCTAAAACAGCTGCTTAGAGAACATCTCTATATACCAGTAATGCTTGCATTTTCACAAAACCCAGTTTAATCCCCACGTGGGCTGTGTCTGCTTGCTATTCAGTTTCTTAATACTGCCTTTCCTCCATTGCTACAATTTTTAAGATGACTAGCAGAGTCCAATTTAACTAAAAAGAAACAGAGCGAAGTAAGCCAGAAAGAGAAAAACAAATACTGTATGCTAACTTATATATATGGAAGTGACAGGGCAAGAATAAAGATGCAGATGTAGAGAATGGACTTGAGGACACGGGGTGGGGGGTGGGGTGAAGGGGAAGCTGGGACAAAGTGAGAGAGTAGCATTGACATATATACACTACCAAACGTAAAATAGATAGCTACTGGGAAGCTGTTGCATAACACATGGAGATCAACACAATGATGGGTGATGACTTAGAGGTTAGAGGGCTGGGATAGGAAAGGTGGGAAGAAGGACCGGGATATATGTATAAATATAGCTGATTCACTCTGTTGTACAGCATAAACTGGCACAACAGTGTAAAGCAATTATATTCCAATAAAGAGCTTAAAAAAAAAAAAAGAAAAGTTTCCAAATACAGTATAGATAGGTATGGTCTGAACAGAGAACACAAGAATCAGGAATCCTTGGATACAAGTCCCAGAACTAAGAAAGCCTTCCTCCATAGTCTCAGGCTAAACTTTTTTAACTCTGCCATCTGTCAAATGAGAACAAATCTGCTCTTTGCTAAATGTGTTGAAGCAAAATAACTTATGTATAAAATGTCATGTGTAGTAAGCATTAGGTTTTTATATTTGCAAAGCTCCTAAATTAAAGAAAAAAGGTACAAATGACATTGCTTTAAATTTCATTTATTAAACCCTGTAAGATATATCTTTGCATTGGTAACAGATCCGTTTCAGTTTGTGAAGTAGAGCAAGACTTTATTCTGACAATGCTGATATTGTCACCAACTGGAAACAAATCCTTGGAATCCATCACGTAATGAGGAAAGAATTTCAAAATGTACATACCACATTATCTGCAGATACCACATGGTGATTCTCCTCCTTATGAGCCCTTGCCTCATTTGGAACAACTTCATTGGATTCCTCTATAGAAACAAAGAAGGCCATGATTTCATTTTTCATTCCTTAAAACTTTATTGAGAATGCTTATTTCAAAATCACTTAAATAATATCTCCATTACAAAAAGACACAAATGGCTATTCCAACAGTGTGTTCAAAGGAAATAAGTGTGGATGGATTCGAATTTAAGGATGGTCATTACTGTGCTGTTTATAATTGAAAAAAAACTGAAGCAACCTATATGATTAACAGTGAAGGCGTGGATAAATCATGTAGGGCTTATCTTTACATTAAATACTAGAAAGCCACTAAAAATGAAGTAGAATAGTTGTTAACAAAGAAAATATTCATGATCTATTGGAAGGAGAAAAACTGAAGGTGACAAAATCTGCTATATAGGTACACTGTGATCTTAAATTTGTAAAAGAAAAAAGTGAATATTTTCATGGAGAAAAAAAAAGACTGACACTATTTACACCAAAACATTGCCATTATTATTTCTGAATGGAATTACAGGCTATTTTTATTGCTCTTCATTTTGTCTAATTTACTTGCTTTGATAATTCTTATTTTCTTCCATTTGCTTATTTATATTTAAATATTTTCTACAATAAACATGTATGGCTCATTTTAATAAGAAAAAGTGATAAAAATAATGTTCACCTATATAATATAAAACTATAAATATAGTATATTCTCAATTTGGTAAAAAGGGATATGTATTTGAGTGTACACACACACGCAAACAATCTTGTATATATGTAAAGAGAAAACACTGGCATAAATATTTTCTCACCCCCATTTCAATAAAGGATATCACTGAGGGGTAGGATTATTTCTAATTTTTCACTGTATGTTCCAATATTTTCTATAATGAACATGTATTCCTTTTATGATCAAAATTTAGTATTCTGATATTGTAGGGGGAGTGGCCAAGGTGGGAGAGTAGGGAGACTCCGAGCTCACCTCCTCCCATGGGCATACCAAAATTGCAGCTATTTGCAGAGCAACTATCCATGAGAGCAACATGAAGACTAGCAGAAAAGATGTGTTACTGCTGGAGATATAATGAAAGAACCACAAGAAGAGAGGTAGGAGGGGTGAAGACACAGTATAGCGAAGACCCATACCTCTGGCGGAGGTGATCCACAAACAGGAGGATAATTATCATTGCAGAGGTTCTCCCCAAGGAGCAAGGGATCTGAGCCCCACATCAGGCTCCCCAGCCCAGGGGTCCTGCACTGGGAAGATGAGACCCCCAAATTGTTTGGGTTTGACAGGCAGCAGGGCTTACTTTCAGGAGAGCCAGAAGGCTGTGGGAAAAAGACTCCACTCTTAAAGGTCACACAGAAAATTTTACACCCTCCAAGATCCAGGACAAAGTAGTAATTTGAAAGGAGCCTGGGTCAGATGTACTTGCTGATCTTTGGAGAGTCTCCTGGAGAGGCAGGAGGCAATTGAAACTCACCTTGGAGATATAGATGCTGGCAGTAGCCATTTGGGAGCTCATCCCCCCAAGGACACTGGTGCTAGTAAACACTATTTTGGAATCCCCCCTCTAGCTTATTAGTGCGGGGACTCATCCCACCCACTAACTGGTGGGCACCAGTTCTGGGATATCCCAGGCCAAACAGCTAGCTAGGCAGGGACTGTCTCACCCAGTAGCAGGTTGACTGCCTTAGGATTTCCTAAGATCCCAGCTGCTTCAGGACCTGACCACATCTACCAGAGTGCCCAGGACCTGGCCCAGGTCACTAGTACACCTGTGCTAACCCCAGGACTCCCAAGGCCCCACAGTCAGAGACTGTGGGACTCAACTCTGCCCATCAGTGAGAGGAACTCTCACCAATTTTATTCAACATAGTATTGGAAGTCCTAGCCATAGCGATTGGATAAGAAAAAAAAAATACATCCTAATTGGAAAGGAACAAGGAAAACTGTTACTATTTGCAGATGATATGACAATATACAAAGAAAATACTAAAGACACCGCCAAAAACTACTAGAATTCATCAATGAATATGGTAAAGTTGAAGGATGGAAAATTAATTTGCAGAAATCTATTGTGTTTCTATACACTACCAGTGAACTACCAGAAAGAGAATTTATGAAAACAATCCCATTCACAATCACATCAAAAAGAATAAATTACCAGGGAATACATCTAACTAAGGAGGTAAAAGAACTGTACTCTGAAAATTATAAGATACTAAGGAAAGAAATTGAAGATGACAAGACAGATGGAAAGAAATTCTATGTTCATGGGTTGGAAGAATTAATATTATTAAAAGAACCATACTACCCAAGGCAATCTATAGATTCAATGCATTCCCTATCAAAATATCAATGGCATTTTTCAAAGAACTAGAAAAAATAATTCTAAAATTTGTATGGAAACACAAAAGACCCCAAGTAGCTGAAACAATTTTAAGAAAGAAGAACAAAACAAGAGGTATCACACTCCCTGATTTCATACTACACTACAAAGCTACAGTTATCAACAGTAGGTTCTAGCACAAAAACAGATACATAGAACAACAGAACCAAATAGAGAGCCCAGAAGTGAACCCATACTTACATGGGCAATTAATCTATGACAAGGGAGGCAGAATATACAGTGGGGAAAGTACAGCTTCTTCAATAAACAGTGTTGAAAAAACTGGACAGCTACACAGAAAAGAATCAAAATAGACTACTTTCTCACACCATATACAAAAACTCAAAAAAGATTAAAGGTTTAAATGTAAGACCTGATATCATAAAACTTATAGAAGAAAACATAGGTAATAAGTTCTTTGACATCAGCCTTAGCAATATTTTTTTTGATATATATCCTCAGTCAAGGAAAACAGAAGCAAAAATAAACAAATGAGACTACATCAAACTAAAAAGGTTTTGCACAGTGAAGGAAACTGTCAACAAAATGAAAAGGCCACCTACTGAATGGGAGAAAGTATTTGCAAAGGATGTAACTGAGAGGTTAAGATCCAAAATATACAAAGATTTCATATAACTCAATATCAACAACACAAACAATCCAATTAAAAAGTGAGTAGAGGACCTGAACAGACATTTTCCCAAAGGAGACATAGAGATTGACCAACAGGAAAAGATGCTCAAAATCACTAATCATCAGGGAAATACAAATCAAAACCACAGTCAGATATCACTTCACATCTGTCAGAATGTCTATTATCAAAAAGATAAGAAATAACAACTGTTGGCGAGGATGTGGAGAAAAGGGAACCCTCATACCCCGTTAGTGGGAATGTACATTGGTGCTGACAGACACTGTGGAAAACAGCATGGAGACTCCTCAAAAATTAAAAATAAAACTACCATATGATCTAGCAATTCCACTTCTGGGTATTCACCAAAGAAAATGAGAACACTAATTCAAAAAGATATATGCAGCCCTGTGTTCATTGCAACATTGCTTACAATAGCCAAGAAATAGAAGCAATTTAAATGCCCATTGATAGATAAACAGATAAAGGAAAATCTGATACACACACACACACACGCACACACAATGGAATATTACTCAGCCATAAAAATAATGAAATCTTGCCAGTTGCAAAAGCATGGATGAGTCTAGAGGGTATTATGCTAAATGAAATAAGTCAAACAGAGAAAGAGAAATACTGTGTGATTTCACTTATATGAGGAATCTAAAAAACAAAACAAATGAACAAACTAATCAAAAAGAAATAGAGTCATAGATACAGAGAACAAACAGGTGGCTGTCAGATGGGGTGGGGCTGGGGGAGGAGAGAAATAGTTGAGGAAGATTAACCGGTAGAAACTTTCAACTACAAAATAAATTAGTTACAGGTATGAAATGTACAGTGTGGGGAACTATAGTCAATAATTACATAATATCTTTGTGTGGTGACAGATGACTATACTTGTCATGGTGATCATTTTGAAATGTATAGAAACATTGAATCACTATGTTTTATATCAGGAATTAACAAAGTGTTGTGGGTCAATTATACTTCACAAACAAACTCATACAAAAAGAGATCAGATTTGTGTCTACCAGAGGCAGGGGGTGGGGGGATGGGAGATAGGATGAAGGTGGTCAAAAGCTACAAACTTCCAGTTATAAGATAAATAAATACTAAGGGTGTAATGCACAACATGATAAAATAATTAATGCTGCTATGGGTTATAAATGAAAATTGTTAAGAGAGTGAGTCCTAAGAGCTCTCATCAAAAAAAAAATATTTTTGCTATTTTTTTAATGTCATTTCTATATGAGGTGAGGGATTTTTACTAAAAGTTTTGTGATTACCATTTGATAATGTATGTAAGTCGAATCATTATGTTTGTACACCTTAAACTTACACTGTGCTGTATGTCAATTATATCTCAACGAAACTGGAAAAAGAAGTTAGCATACTGTAAATATGAATGAGTAGTCAATCTCCAGCTCTGATACTAATAAAATAACAATGAAATTTTTTAAAAACCTCAATAGTTTAAAAATGAGAAATGAAAAAAAAAAAAGAAAAATTAATTCAGAAAAATCAGTCTACTAAAATGTTTTTTGTGCTGAGCTAGGGGGAGTGGCTAATTTACAACATAGTGTGTCTACAAGATAATCCTCTGTCTTAGATGTCCCCCACCTCTACCCCTTAGAAAAACAGGGCAGTAATGTTTCTCTCTTTTCTTTCTGCACAGCCTTGTCATAGAGATTATTTGGATAAATACTAGTGGAAGTTCTCTGCACTTTGGTAACGAACAATTTATTTCACCGTAGAAAGCAGAACAAAAATCAGTTCTCCTAAGATTTTTTGAGTCCATTCCTTCCCATGGAAAGACATATAAGGGTGCTCTGTATGAACATGGGCGATGACTAGGAGGAAAACATTGCTTATCCAGGAACTTACATATGAGTACACTGAGAATTAAAGATATTTGGGGAAACTTTACCAGAGTTTTAATGCAAAGTGCACTATAAATTTGATTCAATTTTTTTTCTATAAGAATCATTCCTAGATAGAGGAAACTTTATTCATTAGTTGGACATTTCAAATCACTGCATTTCAAGTCCTGTGTAATCAGCAACTAAATGAAATGAAGGAAGGGAAAATTGTCATCAGATTTAGCTGCAGAGCTGGCATTAGTACTGGTGCCCCAGGAATACAAGTTATAATCCTCATCAGCAGATCATTACTGGCATCATTACTTAGAGGTTTGCCTTACATTTCTGTCTCACTTGCTCATGACTTGGTACACAGTTCTGCTTTACCAGCAACAGATTCATCCATCATCTGATTCTTTTATAAGATGTATATAAAAACTGTTTTGAGGATTTCTAAAATAAAAAGGTATGAAATGATACAGCTGAATAAGATGTTTTCTTTTGCTTACAAATAACTTTCACATTAGTAAAAGTTTGAAAACTAAATAGTCAATGTGTCTCAATTGGAAAATAAATAAGTAGAATTATTAATCAGTGAAAACTCTAGAGGGCACTCTATGTGGTGGCCACATGCTTACACCAAGTAACTGTTTGCAGAATTATTTTTCATGTGCATACCCACACACATAATAGATACAGCTGAAAAGAGGCTTTGTTATTAAATTTAACTAATTTAATATCATAGATGTTAATTGTTCCTATACTTTAGACAGTTCGCATCTCAGGATAGTATAAATCTTTAAAGTTGCTCAACCATAAATATATTTTGGTAGACATAAAACTTGAAATTAAGGAGCTGAGTCATCTATTACTTTTGCTAAAGTTTGCAGTTGGGTGGGGAGGGGAGTGAATCGAGGTAGCTTTTTCTTTATCAATCCCAACCACATCTCCTTTCACTTCCCCTCCACACATGGAAAAGCAAAGGAAATGGAAGAAGCTAAGGTGGAAGTAGAAGGTGGAAATTGGAGGTAGGTCAGAAGCTCTGTATCAGAGAAGTACCCTCTCCCCCAGAAGCAAAAGAATGGACTTGAAACTGCTAAAAGATCAACAGCACTTTTTCATGATTTTGGCTAACTCTGCCTTTCACTGTGTTTTAAAAAATAATCCTTGTTTTTGCTTGTACAGTTTTTTCTAGACTATTTTAAAGTGATTTTAATTGTTTTTTGACATGTAAACTGTGAGCCCTGATTTAGACATTTTTCCTTCTTAGACATTTAGGAGACTAATCCTATTGAATCAACAGCTATATTTTAAAGGACCCTGTTTTTTCAAGTTTTTAGTTTTTTGAAATAGTATGGGAAGCTACTCTGATTATCTTGTCTCTATATCTCTAAGATGGAATTAATGGAAAGAAAGTAAATATACATTCGGCTACATTTTCATAACTGGAAGAGAATACGGTTAGCATATTTAAAAGGTATGATAATTAATCTAGGCCAGATGATACAATTCACTTAATTGTCACAAAAGAATCACACAGTTAAATCTATCAGATTAGTATTCTCCGTCAGTAAAATGAGGATGATAACAGGACAAAACTAGTAGGAAATCATAAAGAAAAAGATTCTTTTCAGTATTTGAGAATTCTTTTTTGCTTTTATTTTGCAATTTCTGATGAGAATGAAAAGGTTACCATGCAGCTATGAAGAATAAGCCACCGAGAGGAATTCTAGACAATCTCACTTCCCATCATAGTGTATTTTGATTCATGCATTAAATTATCTCTCCTTTTTCTCATTAGGTCTAGATTACTATGCCAGCTGTCTAGAGAGCACGCTATTAAATGACAAAGGATGCCAGTGTAGGAGCAGCAGTCCATTAGCAACCTTAAAATTAACTCACTTTTTCCCCAAAGGCCAAACAGTGCCTTCAGGTTTTTAAGTAAAAATAAAAGACACATTTTTCATTTTCACCAAGAACTTTATTGAACAATGTATTCACCCTTTTGTTCCACTACCTTCTGCCATTTTTCAGGCAACTTCATAATTCCATCTTCCAAAAACTTTTTATCTTTTTGAGCAAAGAACTGCTCCAGGTACCTTTTACAGTCTTCCAGGGAATTGAAATTTTTTTTTCCATTTTTTTCTGAAATAAATGGAAATCTGAAGGTACAATGTCTGGTGAATATGGTGGATGACTCAGAATTTCCCAGCCAAGCTGTAACAGTTTTTGCCTGGTTAGCAAAGAAACATGTGGTCTTGCGTTATACTAATGGAAGATTATGCATTTTCTGTTGACTAATTCTGGATGCTTTTTGTCGAGTGCTGCTTTCAGTCAGTCTAATTGAGAGCAGCACTTGGAATTAATTAGTTTTCTGAAAGGAGCTCATAAGAGAGGACTCCCTTCCAATCCCACCACATACACAACATCACCTTCTTTGGATGAAGGCCAGACTTTGGTGTGGTTGGTGGTGGTTCATTTTGCTTGCCCCACAATCATTTTCATTTCAAATTATTGTACAGTATCCACTTTTCATCAGCCATCACAATTTGTTTTAAAAACGAAATGTTTTCATTATGTTTCAGTAGAGAATTGTATGCAGAAATATGGTCAAGAAGGTTTTTTTCGCTTAACTTATGTGGAACCCAAACATCAAAGCAATTCACATAATCAAGCTGGTGCAAATGATTTTCAGTGCTTGATTTGGATATTTTGAATATGTCAGCTATCTTCCGCGTGGTATAACGTTGATTGTTCTCAATTATTGTTTTGATTGGATTGCTATCAACTTAAACTGGTCTACCTGACCATGGAGCATCGTCTGGCAAGAAATCTCCAGCATGAAACTTCACAAACCACTTTTGACACGTTTGATCAGTCATAGAACCTTTTCAATACACTGCACAAATTGCTTTTTTTTGCGTTTCAGTTGTATTTTTACCTTTCTTGAAATAATAAAGCATAATATTCAGAAAATGTTGCTTTTTTCTTCCATCTTCAATATTAAATTGGTTACACAAAAATTCACCAATTTTGATATCTTTTTTTAAATACACACTGATATGATAGCTATCACATACAATCTAACAAAATTGTTTCAAATGAAATTAAAGATAACTAAGTGCTAGTGAAGCCATCTTCTGGAAAAAAACAAACAAAACTTTTGGCAACCCAATACTTATTAGTTTTTTTACACATATTAGAACAAATAAATACAAGCAAAGATTCCACTGAATTCCATCCTTGGCAGTAACAATGTACAGACGGATAAACAGAAGTAAAAAAACATACAAGTATATTACATGATGGGCTATCTTTTCAAAAATACAAAAATAAGCTGTCTTTTGAAAAAGCAGGCTTTGTAGGTTTTTATTTAAGTTTGTACCTGTCAACTATAAATTGGAACTTGCCATCTGCCTGTACAGGAATTAAATCACTTTGTGCTGCTGTAGCTACTGACCTTCCACATCCCCTGAAGGGAATTCAGGGTGGAGACCAGGAATGAGGCACTCTGTGCTTTGGAGGATGGGCAAAACAGGTCTTCAGATAGTTAGATGTTTTCAGGAGCTGATTTTATGAGCTCAACGCTTGCATCTCTTCATATCTAGGAAAGCATTAAATCCCTACATGGTGACGTATGCTCCTCCTGACTAGCAGAAACTCCCTACCAAAAAATGTGTTTGATTGCATGTACTCCTCCTTTACCAAGAATACGTATATACTAATCTTCCCCCCTGCCTCTTTGGAACAGCTCTCAGAGCTATCTGGGATGCTGTCTCTGGGTTGCAGTCCTAATTTTGCCACAAATAAACTCAACTCGCAACTCTCAGGTTGTGCAATTTTTTTTTAATCGACATACCCAAACTACAAGGAAATAGCTACAAATATAAAACATTATCAGAACTCAGGTTGATATTTTCTATTTTCTATTTTGAATTGTTTAAACATTATCTAGGTCAATGGTCAGAGCCAATGAAGAGCTTTCTAGGCACCAATGCTCAAGAGTTCCTAGAGATTTGCTGAACACTCATCATGGAAATAGAAGGTACAATTCATTTTTCTCTTTCAAACAAACAAAACTATTTTCTCCACTCTGTTAATAAGCCAGATATGCTTGCATCACTCACTTCAAAGTAACAGTTCTATCAGGAATTAGAGCACCAAGTGACCCAAGAAAACACAGCATCAGTACCTAATGTCTAAAAACAACAATAATCTATTGGTTTTGAAATAGTCATGTTACTCATAGATCTCCTGTAATCAGAACAGAACTGTGTCCTTGTAGTAAAGTTACTGTTTCCTATGGACAAAGCATTATTTCATTATTACTAACTACAGAGCACAACATCTAAGCAATCTTTTCAGTCTTCAAAGCTGTGGAGAACTTTCATATTCCCTAAAATCATCAACATTAAAAATGAAACAAAAAACAGCCAACTGGTTAAAACACACAATAGGCACGTACATACACACACAGATATCTATACACAAATTCTTTCATGTTAAACACAACAATAAAACATTCCTAAATAATTATTTTGATTAATTTAAAATGTTTCTTTCTGAAGATGGTAAATACTAGAAAATATGATGAAGGCTTATGAGTCTAACATAATTATATATTCCTGTATGATTGATGTCCCATAGTTGAATTTAAATTTCCCTTTGCCACTTTATTATTATTATTATTTTTAGAACTTTTATTGAGCCAATACTTATTTTTTAAAATTCCCTTTTAGGCAGTGTAGTCAGTGTTAGAGAATGAAACTCCCCTTAGGGGCTTATGCAATTTCCTTTTATCAGAATATTTCCTCACAGCTCTTCCACTCATCCATAGAAATACACAAATCCCTACTTCCTCACTATCCCTTAAATAGCTGCCAGACATCATTCTCTAAGGATCTATTTAGAATCACTGAAAATATTTGTACACTAAAGCTGCACATAATTAATGTATACAATTCAGTGAGTTTGAACATGTATACACTTTTGTTACCATCACCACAATCCAGGTAATAAACACATCCATCACTTCCAAAAGTTTCCTGGTGTCCCTGTAACCATGTAGAGCTAAATCAGACTGCATGTTAAATCTGTTTCTTTCATTTTAAACTTTGCTTTTTGCTGCTTTTGTTATTATAATCATACATGATAGCCTGCCTCAGGGAACTCTGCCCCTCTGCCTGAATGTTAAACTAAAGTGTCTCTGTTCAGCTCACAGGCAGACAATCTGCCCTGTCCACCTGAGTGAATGGCTGAAATTAACATATCCCCTCACTGAGGCTGGTTATTCCCCGAGATCTTTTGTAAGACTGACGGCCCTTTAACTTTACTTCCTCACAGCCTCTCCCTCTTTGATTCTGTAAAACAAACTGGCATCCAGACCCCAATAAGATGGTTTTTTAAAGACACTATTCTTCCATCTTCACGGTTCGTGAGCTTTCCGAATAAAGTCGTATTCCTTGCCTCAACACCTCCTCTCTGATTCATTGGCCTGTTATGAGGATAGCAGAGCAAGCTTGGGCTGAGTAACATCGCTTGTTTTTTGTGTTACAAACAGTTAACATGATTTACCCTCTTTAAGTTTTTAAGTATACAATCACTTATTACTAACCATAGGCACCGAGTTGTTCAGCAGTTCTCTGGAACTTATTCTTTTTATGTAACTGTAACTTTATATCCATTGAATAACAGCTCCCCATATCCCTCTCCTTCTATTCCCTAGTACCATAGTTCTATCATCCACTTATATACCTTTAACCATTTTAGATGCCTTATATGAGAAGAATTTCTGCTCAACCCCTATGAAATCATTGAGATAACGATGCCTCTTCCTTCTGAAATCTCTTTCTTTCCTTGGTTTTAGTAATAACATACTATCGTGACTCCCCTATATTTGAATGTTCTTTCAATGGCTCCCTATTCTCCTCCAGAAATATGGATATTTCTCAACACACTTTCCTTGTCCATCTTCCTTTCCTGTTTTCCATTTTCTCACAGAGCTAAATCATCTATTTCTATGGCTAGAAATTTTTTTGGCCTCAATGTGGGTGATTCCAATATTTCTTCTCATATCGTATCCCTTCTTCTGAGCTCCGGACCCATATTATCCAAGGGTCTGCTGGACAGCTCCACATAGATGTCCTGCCATCATCTAAAACTCACCACATGAAAAACTGCTTTCATCTTCCCACATTATGCTACCCATTTAGTGCAGTACCCATAAAGATCTTAAATGAATTTGGGGACTGGGTAAAGGTATGAACTAAGTTCACCTAGAAGAACTGGTGTGCTACAAGAGCTAAGAATGAGAGCCTTGACAAATCTTCAGATATCTTATAAAACCATGATTATAAACAATCACATTAATCAAACATAAAAGGAAATCCAGAATTTAATTGATGTGTGTATGTATACAGACATGAATGTGTGTCTATCTACTTCTCAATCTATATATCATCTATTTATCTATCTTTGATTTAAAAAAGCTAAACAAACTCACTGTAAAAATGCTGAATTATTCAACAAATAGTGTGGCAGAATTGGTTAATCATTTGGAAAAATAAAATTATGTATTGTTTTCACACACCTGAAAGCAAAACAATTTCTAGGTGGGATAAATAACACATTGTAAAAATGAAACCATCAGGATACACGAAGCAAATATGGGGTATGTTTACATAACTGTAGTACAAAGAAGGATTTTGTAATCGACACCAAAGTCACAAACCATAAAGGAAAGAATTGGTATATTTGACAACATAAAAATTACAAACAAAAGTTCTGACATTTGAAAACCCCATAAGCAAATTTAGAAGGCAAAAATAAACTGGAAAATATAGTGTTAATATCCTAATCAATAAAATAAAAACAAACAAAATGGGCCAATGCAAAATTCTTGCTCTCAATTACAGATGCAAAAAAGAAAAACTCCACTATATATTATATGATTCATTTATGTGAAATGCCCAGAAAAGACAAATTTATATAGTCAGAAATCAGATCAGTGGTTGCCTAGGTTTGGAGTGGGAGTGGGTATTGGCTGAAAATGGGCTCATATTTTTTGAAATTTTTTGAAGTGATGAAAATATTCTGTAATTGGATTTTAGTGATATGAAGTGATTATTCTAAAATTTGATTTCAGTGATGGTGATGGTTGTAGAAATCTATACAATTTACTAAAAATCACTGAATTCTATTTTTGTAATGGATGAATTTTATTCTATGTAAATTAAACCTCAATAAAAGTGTTCATTAAAAAGGTGTCAGGAGAGGACTGTTTCCATGCTTGAAGTCAAATGAAAGATACTTCTCATGGACAAATGGTATAACTGCATGTTATTATTTGAATTATCATTTAGGGAAACTCTGAGAAGTATTATAAAGATGATCCAGCCTAATTCCCTTATTTTCCAGATGAGAAAACTAAAGCCTGATGAATTAAATACTTCACCCGAAGTCACATAATCAGCTAGTGGAAGATCTAGGACTTGCACCCAGGTTGTCCAGCCACTAGCCTGGGGTTTGTCACACTATACCATACTGTCTTTCATTACAATGTATTTGAAATGTTCTAACCTAAATTGACTAGAATTCTAATAAAATTAAAAAAATCATGTACTATAATCTATGGATTGTTGTAATAACCAATATTTCTATGCATGGGAGATCATTATTGTGGTAGATGAATGTTACTTTTTGTGATGATGATGTGGGAGACTGCTTAGATGGAAGCATTAAAAATCAAAAAGATAAAATACAAATGTTGGTGAGGATATGGAAACAAAGGGTAGAGCCATTATGAAAAACAGTATGAAAGTTCCTGAAAAATTAAAAATAAAACTACCATATGATCTAGCAATCCCTTTTCTGGGTATATATCCAAAAGAAATGAAATCAGTACCTCAAAGAGGTATCTGCGCTTCCACGTTCATTGCAGCATTAGTCACAGTAGTCAAAGTATGGAAACAACCTAAGTGTCCATTGATAGATGAATGAATGGATAAAGAAACTGGTATGTATACAAAATGGGATATTACTCAGTCTTTTAAAAAAAATCCTGCCATTTGCGACTGCTTGGATGAACCTAGAGGACATTATGCTAACTAAAATAAGCCAAACACAGAAAGAAAAATACTGCATGATCTCACTTAAATGTGGAATCAAAAAAAAAGTCAAATACGTAGAAGCAGAGAGTAGAATGGTAGGTACCAGGGTGGGGAGGTGGGAAAAATGGGGAAATATTGGTCAAAGGGTACAAAGTTGCAATTACATAGGATGAATAAGTCTAGATAACTAATTTTGAGCATGATGACTAAAGTTAACAATACAGTTGACCCTTGGACAATGTGGGGGTTAGGGGCACAGACCCGTCTGCACAGTTAAAAGTCCAAGTATAACTTTTGACCCCTCCAAAACTTAACTACTACTAGCCTACTGTTGACCAGAAGCCTTACCAATAACATAAACAGTTGATTAACACATATTGTGTATGTTATATGTATATTATGTATATTTTATGCATTCATGACATACCTTTTTCTTTTCTTTTTTTGCATATTTCTAGGCTACATGGTTTGTCTGAAAGTTTTTCCCAATTGTTGCAAATCTCCAAAAAATTTTCCAATGTATTTATTGAAAGTGGACCAGTGCAGTTCAAACTCATGTTGTTTAAGGGTCAACTGTACTATATGCTGTACCAAATGCTGGAAATTTGCTTTGGGAGTAGATTTCAGGTGCTTTCACCACACAAACACACAAAGGTAACTATGTGAGATGGATAGGTTAATTAGCTTCACTGTAGTAATCATTTCACTACATACATGTATATCTAAACGTTACACGCTTTAATTCTTTTAAAATAGAATAAAAATAAATAAAAATATGTCTATTTCTTTTTGAATGTTTAACCAAATGTTTTGAGAACTTTAGATCTGAAGTGCAGTAAGCTGAAAAGCAAGTAAAAATGCATCAAATTCACAAAAGATATCATTAAGAGATGTAGCATATAAAATACCTTGAGAGCTTCCTTCAGACAAACAGATGGATACGTCATCATTTCTGTCATTATCCTCTCCTACTTCAGGACCAGCTTCCTCTCCTGGTGTGAGTGTAGATAAAGAAACAGATTCGGGCTGCTCAGAAAAATCAGCAGGGCCTCCTCTTGGAGGTGGAACTTCAATCCCCATTAAACGATATTTCCTTCTTCGATTTCCAATCCAAGTCTTTATAAGAGAAATACAGGAGAAAGTTTTGTAAAAATAGAAACCTTAGCAGTTCACAGCATTAAAATAATGAATGGATGCTGCATAAAATATGATTAAAAAGAATAAATAGGTACCTAGAATAATTCTGGTTTTTCTTACTCAATAAGCTAAAATGAAAATAATTACTTTTATTTTAAAATATTAGAAGAAATATTTATCTAAATATTCAGACTTGCAAGCAACATGCAGCTCATTGCAGAACACTTTTTTGTTTTTGTTTTTCTGGTGAAAATAATCCACTAAATATTTCAAAAGAAACATGAATTGGTTCTTTTCCAAAAGGGACCAGGCATGCAGCTCTAAATATAGTTCATATCCTATTCCCTTTGCTCTTCCTAGGTGAAAATGTGCCTTCTAGTAACTTTGTTTGGATCCATAATGATTACCTGGATATTTTAAGTATTCTAAAATTTCATTTTATTAGATCTAGAACCAATTTTTAAAACTTTTTATAGTAAAAATAAATTTGGAGTCACAGGAAGTTGCAAAAATTGGTCTTCCCTCAGTTTCTTCCAATTTACATTTTACATAATTACAGCACCATAACAGAAAAATGAAAATGATATTGTACAACATGTGTGTACAATTCTATATTACTTTATCACACCATTCTTCTCCTCCCTCCCACCATGCTCAACCCCTGGCAGCCACCAATCTGTTTTTTACCTCTATAATTGTGTCATTTTGAGAATGTTATATAAACAGAGTCACACAGCATGTGACTTCAAAAATTTCAAGAAATTGGCTTTTCTCATTCAGCATAATTTCCCGGAGATTTATTAAAGTTACGTATATCAATAGTCCATTCCTTTTTATTACTAAATAGTCTTCCATGATACTTATGTGCCATTTTGTTTCCGTTTCTTTGCAATGCTTGTTTAACCCTTCACTTGTTGGAGGATACTTGGGTTGTTTCTAATTTTTGGCTATTCCATACAACTAAAAAGCTTCTATGAACATCCATGTACAGGTTTTTGTGCTAAGTTTTCATTTCTCTAGGATAAATATCCAAGAATGCAATTGCTGGGTCTAATATAATTACATGTTTAATTTTAAAATAAACTGCCAAATTGTTTCCATGAAATTTGTGCCATTTTACATTCCTACCAGTAATGTATGAGAGGTCCAGTTTCTTGGCATTCTTGCCAGGACTTGGTATCACAAGTAATTTTTTTTTAGCTGTTCTCATTTGTGCATGTAGTAATAGATCATCAAGTTCTTAATTTGATTTTCCCAACAGCTAATGATGTTGAAAATCTTTTCATGTGATTTTTGCCATCCAAATATCAGTGAAATGTCTCTTCATATCTTTTGCCCATTTTGTAATTGACTTGGTTTTTTCTTTAATACTGAGTTTTGAGAGTACTTTATATATTCTAGATATGAGTTTTTGTCAGATACGTGGTTTTGCAAAATTTTCTTCCATTCTGTAGCAAATATGAGTCCTTTGTCAGATGTGGTTTGCAAACATTTTCTCCCCATCTGTAGCCTGTGTTTTCATCATCCTGATCTTTTGCAGCACAAAAGTTTTTTAATTTTGATGAAGTCCAAACAACTATTTCTTTTTTCTTTTATGGATTATGGTTTTAGTCATTTTCCTAAGAATTCTTCACCAAGCCCTAGGCCACAAAGATTTTCTCCTATGCTAGCTAAAACTTTTACAGTTTTATTTTTTACATTTAAATCTCTGATCCATTATGAATTCACTTTTGTATAAGGTGTGATATTTACTTCAAGGTTAATTTATGTTTTCCTATAGATATCCAATTGTTCCAGCACCATTTCTTGAAAAGACTTCCTCCATTGAATTATTTTCACAACTTTGTCAAAAATCAACTAAGCTGGCCATGGTTGTGCAGGGCTATTTCTGGGCTCTCTATTCTGTTCCAATGATCTATACGTCTTATCAACCTGCCAATACCACAGTCTTGATTAGTGTAGTTATATAATAAGTCTTGAAATTGCAAAGATGGATTTCTTCCACTTTATTCTTTTTTTCCAGAACTGTTCCAGCTATACTAGTATATTTCCTTTCCATATGAATTTTAGAATTATCTTGTCAACATCAACAAACAATCTTGCTGGAATTTTATAGGAATTATGTTAAACCTGAATACCAATTTGGGGGGAGTTTACATTTTTACTATGTCGAGTCTTCCAGTACACGAACACAGAATGTCTCTCCATTTATTTAGAATTTCTTTTATTTCTTTCATTAGCATTTTGTAGTTTTCAGCAAACAAGTCCTTTACATGTTTTGTTAGAGTTACATGTATTTGATTTTTTGAGTGATTACAAATAATGTATAAATATCTTAAATTTCAATTTCATTGCATTCATTTTTACCATATAGACATGCAATTAATTTTTATATGATGATCTTCTATCCAGAGACTTTGAATTCACTTATTAGTTGTCAGAGTGTTTTGTAGATTCTTTAGGATTTTCTACACAGCCAATCATGTGTTTCTTTTATTTCCTTTTCTTAATTTATTGCACTGGTTAGAACTTCCAGTACTATATTGAATAAAGGTGGTTAGAGGGGACATCTTGTTTCTGGTCTCAGGGGGAAAGCATTCTATTTTTCATCATTAAAGTATGATGTTAGCTGTAGGATTTGGGTGCTTGTAAATTTCTTTTTTGGGGGAGATTTTTAATGATGAGTTCAATTTCCTTTATAGTTATAGGGTAACATAAATGTCCATTGCCAGAGAAATGGATAAAGATGTGGTGTATATATATATATATATATATATATATATATATATATACAATGGCATACATATTACACAGCCATAAAAAAGAATGAAATAATGCCATATGCAGCAACATGGATGGACCTAGAGTTTATCATATTAAGTGGAGTAAGTCAGACAAAGACAAATATCATATGATATCACTTATATGTGGAATCTAAAAGGATGATACAAATGAACTTATTTATAAAACAGAAATAGAATCACAGACATACAAAACAAACATTAGCAAAGGGGATAGCAGTGTGGGGGAAGAGATAAATTAGGAGTTTGGGATTAATGTATACACACTATTATGTATAAAATAGATAACCAACAAGGCTCTACTGTATAGCACAGGGTACTGTATTCAATATCTTGTAATAACCTTTAATGGAAAATAATCTGAAGAAGAATATATATATATACGCACACATATATATGTAACTGCATCACTTTACTGTACACCTGAAACTACACAGCATTGTAAACTAACTATACTTCAATTAAAAATGGTTAACAATAAATAAATGAATAGATACATTTTTATATCTTCCTTAGGTCCTGTGGTCCCTAGCAGATGAGACTTCTTTCTACCCTTCACAGTCTTCTTATGTTTGTTTTATATATAATATCCAGGGATTTTAGTTGTACTTAGTAGGAAGGGTAGGGAAAATTATATCTACTTCAACATTTTCAGAAGCAGCAGTCTAAAACCAATTTCATTCTCAAGTTTCTCATCCAATTATGAAAAAGCTCATTTTATATGATTAAACTTTGAAACCTTTATAGTTTTACCATGTGACTCTACAAAGTAGAATTGCCACACCAATCGACAAAGGGGAAGAATAATTCTTAAAACCTGCGTATCCTCTTCTAGTGTAGAAAGTCATTCAATACCGCTTCATAATTTCACATCTAAATTTGATTATGGTACCCTTTCTTTGTATGCCAAGTAGAATTTCTTCTATACAACAAGGTCTGCATAAATACAGAGCCACCTTGGATATTCTCTAATGTAAACAAAAAACATGAATAAGTTAACATTTAAGTGGTAAGATTCTGCAAAAAAAAAAAAAAAATGCAGGCCAAAACAGAAGAACTATCCACTTAGTCCAAGAAGAGTAATTCTTCTTCATAATTTTTTTTGGGGGGGAGCATTTTCTCCTTAAGTTCAGGAAATGTAGTACCTTTGATGTATTTGGCATTTAATGCTAAATGTGAAACCTGAAACACATGGATTGCTTTGTAGGCTCCCAAGCGAAAATTACCTGGTAGAAAAGAAAAATATTTATGGATATTAATTTTCCTAGCTTTGCTAACTTTTCCCATAGGAGAAATACTATTTTAAAGAGTATAGTTCCATTTCAATTTCCCATTATATGGTCTCATTGAGAATAAACTACTAGACTTCATAAAAAATAAGGAATTTCAACTTCTTACTAAAGTTCCATTAAATTGTCATGTACTTTCTCTATTTCCTATCTTTGAATACTGACGCTTATCAAATTTTAAACGCAGAAGCTTCTTTTCCACAATAATCTTAGCCATGGATGCTTGGGAAAATGATGGTGTGGGCAGAAGAAGAAGAATACCAGTGCTTTTTAGGATGCTTTTTGCTTCCTTTGAGTCATAAAGGATTGGAAAGAGAGAAAGAAACAGAAAACAGAAACCAATTTTCATTTATTTTCAACTTGTCTTTTTCACCTTTCTTGGGAGAAATGAGTGATTATGGAATGTATAGCGATAAAGTAAAAAATATATGTGAACATTGGGATTATATGAGATTTATTACATACTAGGGCTGACATAGTTCCTCTCTGGATATTTCTCAAAACTGGAAGGCACCGGGAAAATGATTCGGTATACAAACATAATGTTAATGGGTTTATTACATTTTCAAAGAATCATAGAAGATGGAAGTAATTTTAGAAGTCAACTAGTCTAAACTTCCATTTAATGTAAAAGTTCCTTCTTCAGCGTTGTAGGTGGATGGCTATTCAGTCTTTGCATGAAAATTTCAGGAATATGGAACATACTACTTTGCAAGGTTCCCCAGTCCAGTTTTTGGATAGTTTTTTCAAAATGCTCTTCCTTAAACTGAATCAGTATTTATTGCCCTATTAATTATCTAGGCTTTGGTTCCAGTTTTTCACTCTGGATCCACCTTATCCCAAATAGCCTCTTCTACATTCCAGCTATCAATTATGTAAAGAGTATTTATTTATTTATTTATTTTTGGCTGCATCACACAGCTTACAGAATTTCAGTTCCCCGACCAGGGATTGAACCCAGGCCATGGTGGTGAAAGTGCCAAATCATAACCACTAGGCCACCAGACAACTTGAATGTTTGTTTCTTTCTTTCAAGATAAATACCCCTACTTTTGAAATATACAGTTTTTCACCCATTTTATGTGGTCCATGTTTAAGTTATTTTATCACTCTGGGCCTCAGATTCCTTATCTGAGGAAACTGGAACTTGAGATAACTGGTTTCCAAATCTTTAGTCTCTTGAATAATCTTTATCCCTCCAGAGTTGCTCATAAATTTATAGAATAACTGTATCTTTTCAACCAGAACTCCTATGTATTGACAGCACAAATATCATGGCTATTAAAAATGAGGACTCTTAGTCCCTATAAGCTTCTAAGTACATTTCTATTAAAATAATAAAACAATATTCCAAACTATTGTTAGTTTAAATGTATATTATTATATCCTTGTATTCTGTGTGTTATACAGAGAGGGCACACTTTTCTGTTAAACATTCGTTCTTTCAAAGGAAACCCTCTTACACTGTTAGTGGGAATGTAAATTGATACAGCCACTATGAAAAACAGTATAGAAGTTCCTCCAAAAACTAAAAATAGAACTACCATATGATCCAGCAATTCCACTCGTGGGTACATATCCAAAAGAAAAAAAAGAAAAATCAGAAACACTAATTCAAAAAGATATAAGCACTCCAATGTTCATAGCAGCATTATTTACAATTGCCAAGATATGGAAGCAACCTAAGCATCCATCAACAGATGAATGGATAAAGAAGATACAGTACACACACACGCACACACACACATTGCAATCCTACTCAGTCACAAAAAAGAACAAAAATTTTGCCATTTGTAGCAACATAGATGGACTTGGAGGGCATTATGCTAAGTGAAATAAGTCAGACCAAGAAAGACAAATATATATGATATCACTTATATATGGAATCTAGAAAATACAACAAATTAATGAATATAACAAAAAAGAAGCAGAATCACAGATATAAAGAACAAACTAGTGATTACCAGTGAGGGGGAAGGGAAAGGACAATACAGAGATGGGGCAGTGGGAAGTACAAACAATTGGGTGTAAGACAGCCTACAAGGATGTATTGCACAACACAGGGAATATAGCCAATATTTTGTAATGACTGTAAATAAAGTGTAATCTTCAAAATTGTATAAAAAATCATTCTTTCATTCCACAAATATTACCGAACATCAAGTACGTACAAAGCACTGCTCTAGTGCTGGGGATACAGTAGTGAAGAAGCAGGCCTGATATATGCCCTCATGGAGCTTGAATTTTCAATCTAGTAGATGTATAGGCAATAAACGAATAGACAAGAAAAATACAAATCACAGAATTTGACCAAATATTATGGAGCGAAAGAACCAACTAGAATATTTAGCCACAATGACATAGTGTAGTGAAGTGAAATCCTTTCCAAATTTACCTATCATAAGAATTCCTGGGGGAAAGGAAACATACAGATTCCAAGGTGCTTCCCTGCTTAATCCTGATTTAGTAGGTCTGGGATGGGGTGATCTGTATTTTTATGAAGTTTGCAAAGTAATTATTATGGCAAGGTGAAGTGGAAACAGAAATAATATTAGACTGGTAACAGAGATCTAGCCTTTAATCACTGACCAGCTGTGTGACCTTCAGTGAGCCATACCCTCATCTATCCACATTTTTCTTATATAAAATAAGAGTATGAAATTCAATCCCAAGATGCCCACCAGCTTTAAGTCAATGTCCATGTGTACACATTGGTGGTGGAGAGTTATATGTAATGCAAAAAGCAAGCTAAAAACAGAACGTGAAAAGCATTCTTCTATTTAAAGACATTTCAAATCTAGCCACAATACTTGGAAAACAAATATAATCTAAAATGTAAAAACATAATCTGTTTTCCATGAAATTTACTTGTCTTTCAAAATGTACTTTAAACATCCAAACGTGTTGTTTATACAAATATTCGACCACACAAGAGTTCGTTTTGACATATGTCCACTATAACCCAAACACAGATGGAAAGGGCAGGCATTAAACTGAATTGTAGAGAGATAGAGGGGGAACTAGCTTTTATGGAGGACTTACAGTGCTTTATACTTATTATCCACTTATATTATCTCAAAACAACCCTCTGTTATATTATGTCCATTTACTGTTAACTGAAGCACAGAGACATTAAAAAAATTTGACCATGCTAAATCGTAAATTCCTAAGGAGAGCTGTGTTTTTCTCATGGTATTTAGAAGAGTTCTGGCACATAATAGGTGTTTGGTTTACCTTTGATGAATGACTAAGTCAATAAATAATAGGCACTACCTGGGAAAACATTCCAAATTAAAGAAATATATGCACATAATAATACTCAATGAAATTAAAAGGAAAATATACCAAGTTTGCTTCCTAGACTTTTTAGAAGTATAAGATATAACAAAGAAACATGAATTTAAAATTTCCACATTATTCCACAAGTAATGGTTAACTAGACATCCTGAGGCAAAGTTCATTTTGGTGATCAATAACTAGAAGATCTATTGGACTTTAAAACACCTATATGGTTTCTCCCAAAATCTCAAGAATATATTTATGTGGCAAACATTCTTATTTGCAGTTTATATACCTAATATTACAAAGGAGATCCTCTTACAACACATCACCTTTTCAAGTTTCTTTCTGCCGTGGGCATGATGCATTTTGGAAAATCACTAAAAACAAAAAGATAGTAAGTAGTTCACTATTCTTTCCTCTAGTAGAAGTTTCAACAAGCCATAAACAAGAAGAAAATGGTAATACGTCTTCCTTTTTCTGTATGTTAGTACTTTCTATAGGGATAAAGGTTTCTGCACAGTATCAATGGCTTTGGCCTTATTTAACATTAGTTATGCCTAAAACTCCTTTATATCAAATAGAATCCTAGCAAGGAACCCTCTGGATATCTTATCTTTCATTTTGGGAGAATATGTTTTTAGTAATACTGTATCCCTGTGTCCTCTCTCCTGCAGTATGGGGTCTCAAGGAACCTCTATGACAGTCCATGGAGCCTGAAAGCTGCTGTCATGTCACATGGAGTTTATTAGTATCAGTGGAAGATTGAATAAAAACAAAAATGAAAACCTCAGTAGAAAAGTTGGAAGATAAATTTGAGGATATCTTACTGAAAGTATAGCAAAAAAACAAACATTGAAAATGGAAATCTCAGGGTAATAGCTGTGCTCCAGGTGCAGAGTAACCAGTTCAGGTTGGAGCAGATCAGAGGATTCCAGAAAAAATGTCTTTAAGATGATAAAATTGTTGTACTACCAAACATGTATGAATGTATTGGAAGGAGATATGTATAACTGGGGAAGGGTTTGAGGATAAATTAGTAGTAGTAACTAGAAAATTAAGCAAGCAAATATACAAAAACCAAAAACTAAGTAAATAATGAACTCCAAGGAAACAAAATAATACTATGCAGAAAAGGACAATAAATAATATTATACTACATAAGTCAAATGTGTGAAGCATTTACATAATCATAATAATGTTAACACTATCAAACTAATCAAAATTATGAAACAATTATACTGTGAGGATAAGAAGAGAAGAAGTATGCATATAGGTGAAAGGATCAATAAAGAGATCTTGAAAGAGTTAGAAAAACATGCCTTGCATTTCACAGTCAAAAATCAATCAACAATGCCTAACACTGAAAAATCAAGAAGTAGTGATATAAATAGATAGAAGAGACATCTAGGTGTTCCCCAATATTTTTCTCCTTCTTCCAAGGATAATAGAAAGTTTAGCCGTGCACATGGCTCCCCACAATATAACTACATTTGCAGCTTCTCTTGCAGTTAGGTATGACCATGTGACTAATCTTTAGCCAATAGGATTTAAGTGAATGTGTCTTTTGGCAGTTTCTGGGAATCCCCTTTAAAAGATAGCTGGTACACACTTTTTGTCCCTTCTTTCTCTCCATCTTTGTCACGCTGCCTGGACCATAAATGCCATAATTTTGGACCTTGAAGGTAAGGGCTACATCATAGGGATGGCAGAATGGAAGATGGAAGACATCAGAGTCTCTGAGGACTTCACAAGGCACAACTGCCATGCAAGCTCTGGACTTGTACATGGAATTGAAATACCTTGTTTAAGCCACTGTTATTTTAGTTTTTTTGTTATTCACAGCAAAACCTAATTCTAATTAATATGACACATTATTCAGATGGAGGTAAATACCAAATGAATCATCTAAAAGATTGGAAAGTAGTGGGAGGAGAGGAGAAAAGAATGTTGGTTTTGTAGCAAGCTCTACAGAATTTAACTCCTTAAGCTATGTGCATGTATAACTTTGATTTTAAAAAAATTAAAAACAACTATGACAACAAAAACACATGCTCTGTATTTCCCTCGCTGTGGCTTTTGCTTAGGCTCCTCATACCACGATCCCATTCCAGTTTCTCTTCAGTCACTTATATTCTTTCATCATCCTTTTTGCTAGACTTCAAGCTCCTTAGAAATAGGACAAGTGTCTAATGCATTGCTAGTTTCCTGTTCGTATATATAACACATCATGCTCAGTAAATACAGGATTTTACTTGATTTCTCATCTGAATCCTAAAAAAATAAAAAGCAAGGCTCTGGACAGGGCAGTATTTATTTTAGGAATAGTACTTATTTTGAGAAATGTGCTCTATGATTTCTCCCTATATTTCTCCCTCTTTCTTCATGTATATATGAGAAAATACTTTATTTCTTCCTCTGGAAGAGTCCTGTGTTTTGTCCTTTTTCTTTAATAGTACTTTCCCCTTGATTTTCTGGAATGATCCTCCAGTGTGAGCTGAAGCCTCCTTATACTTGCTCACAAGAGCCAACTGTTAGCATCTCTTCTGAACTCTGCATTGAATGAGCCATGGAATCAGCCGTGGCAGGAATCTTTATATCATAGAAATCAACAAATGCTATAAATCAGGGCTTTTTTCCCTTAAAAAGCTGGTTGTTAAATACTTACCAGCACACTTGTGCCACTATCTAAATCTTATACAAATATCTTTCAAATGGAATGTAAACTATAATTCCCACAACTGATGAATATACTTTTTCAATCTATCATTCGTTGTATAATATGTGAGATGTACAGTAGTCCCCCATTATCTGAGTGAATGCCTGAAACCAGGCATAGTACTAAACCCTATACATATTATGTTTTTTTTCTATACACACACCTACAATAAATTTAAATTTATAAATTAGACACAGTAAGAGAATATCCGAATTGCCAGCATCACTACTCTTGAGCTTTGGGGCAGTTATTAAACAAAATAAGGGTTACTTGAACACAAGCACTGTGATACCATGACAGTCAATCTGATAACCAAGATTAACTAAGTGACTAACAGGTGGGTAACATATACAGCATGAATAAGCTGGAGAAAGGGATGATTCATATCCTAGGATGGAGCAGGGTGGCACAAGATCTATCATGCTACTCCAAACAGAGCACAACTTAAAACATATGAATTGTTTATTTTTGGAATTTTCCATTTAATATTTTCAGACTGAAGTTGACCACAGGTAACTGAAACTGTGATAAGCAAAACCACAGATAAGGGGGGACTACTGTATTTCACATCACCTCATTCAATTTTATGAGACTGACCTGCTGCCGGCTGCACTAAGAGGGCAGCTACCTCATTCAATTTTTAAAACGGTGTTATTGAGGTATATTAAACATGCCATACAACTCACTCACTTAACATGTACAATGAAAAGGTTTTTAATATATTCACAGAGTTGTGCAACAATTACCACTAGCTAATTCCAGAACATTTTCATCATACCAATAAGAAACTCTATACCAATTAGCAGTCACTCCCCATTCCTCCCTACCCTCAGCCCCCCAGCAACCACTAATCTACTTTCTGTCTCTATAGATGTGCCTATTCTGGACATTTTATTTTAATGGAACTATAAAATATGCAGTCTTTTGTGACTGGCTTCTTTCACTTGGCATAATGTTTTCAAGATTCATCTATTTTGTAGCGCATTTCAGTAGTTCATTCCTTTGTATGGCTCTTTAATATTCCACTATATGCATATATCACATTTTGTTTATTCGTTCACTTTATGGACATTGGTTTTTTTTCCACTATTTTTGCTATTATGAATAATGCTGCTATGAACATCCATGTATGTTTTCTTTAAACAACAAATATTTGTTTCTCAAGGTACTAGAGACTGGGATGTCCAAGAGCAAGGCACCAGCAGACCTGGTGTCTGGTGAGAGCCCACTTCCTTGATCGTAGACAGCCAAATCCTCTGTGTGTCCTCACTGGGCCAAGAGAGAGAAAGAGAGGTCTTGCTCTTTTCATAAGGGCATTAATCCCATCTTGAGAGCCTCACTCACATGAACTAATTTAACTTAATTACCTTACAAATGCCCCACCTCCAAATATCATCATATTATGGATTAGGGTTTCAATATCTGAATTTGGAAGTGACACAGTAAGTCCACAGTAGTAACATTTACCAAATATTCACTAATCAAAGACAAAAGTGGCAATGTGATTTCTACTTTTTCCACTGAGATTACACTGCATAAGATTAAGTTAAATTTGAAGATTCAATGAAAGGAAGAGCTTACTTGTGAACTACCCAGACAAGGGTAATAATTTTTGTTAAGATTAAAACTTTTCATATCAATAAAAATGATTATTTTACACATTTTATATCATGAATCAATGTGCATATTTTCACAGTAATCACCAGTGCTATATACAAGGATTTTAAAAATTACAAGAAAAATTTGAAGGATACTTCATTAATATTGATAAGTTTAGAGTTGCTTTTCAATTTATAGTATACTCTTGATTTCCATGTTAATGATGGTAAGTTGACACAAGAATTAGTAGTTTTTTTTGAACTTGAATAGATTAATTTTGAAATTTATAAACTTTTGCTTCAAAATGAAATCAATTTTTCTAAAAGAAGATGAAATGATGTTGTCAATGTAGATGCAAACAGTGAAGGAAATGCTCTTTTTTTTCCTTGATGCACTTATAGGAAATATTTTAAATAGGTTTGGAATAACTTAGTTATGTGAATCTACAGTTGGGCAGTAGCCTTGGGGGGATTGGTTCCAGGACCCATTGGGGATACCAAAATCCATGAATACTCAAGTGTCATAGTTGGCCCTCCATAGCCAGAGATCCTGCATCTCCATGTATAAGTTCTTGAGTGGTCATACTTTTCATTTCTTTTGAGTATATACCGAAGAGTGGAATTGGTGTCATATGATAACTCTATGTTAAAAATTTTGAGGACTGTTTTCCAAAGTGGCAAAAACATCTTATATTTTCACCAGAAGTGTATAATAGTTCCAATTTTTCCACATCCTGGCCAACACTTACTCTCTGTCTTTTGTGGTTTTGATTTCCATAATGACAAATGATATTAAACATATTTTAGTGTGTTTATTGCCCATTGGTATATCTTCTTTGGATAAATGTCTATTCTAATCTATTGTACATTTTTAATTGCATTATTTGCCTTTTTACTATTGAGATGTAAGAGTTCTTTATATATTCTGGGTATAGATCCTTATTAGATATATGTTTTGAACATATTTCCTCCCATTCTGTGGGTTATCTTTTTCACTTTATTGATGGCATTGTTTAAAGCACTTCATACAATTTTTAAATTAATTTTTATTGGAGTATAGTTGATTTCCAATGTTGTGCTGGTTTCAGGTTTACAGCAAAGTGAATCAGTTATACATATATCCATTTTTTTCAGATTATTTTCCCATATAGGTTATTACAGAATATTGAGTAAAGTTCCCTGTGCTATACAGAGTAGGTCCTTATTAGTTATCTATTTTATATATAGTAGTGTGTATATGTTATTCCCAATCTCCTAATTTATCACTTGCCCCCATGTTTTCCCTTTGGTAACCATAAGTTTGATTTCAATATCTGTGAGTCTGTTTCTCTTTCGTTTGTAAGTTCATTTGTATAATTTTTATAATATTCCACATATAAGTGATATCATATGATATTCGTCTTTCTCTGTCTGACTTACTTCACTTAGGATGATAATCTCTAGGTCCATCCATGTTGCTGTAAATAGCATTATTTCATTCTTTTTATGGCTGAGTGATTTTCCATTGTATATATGTACCACATCTTTATCCATTCCTCTGTCAATGGACATTTAGGTTGCTTCCATGTCTTGGCTCTTGTAAGCAGCACTGCAATGAACATTGGGGCACATGTGTCTTTTTGAATTATGGTTTTCTCTGGGTATATGCCCAGTAGTGGGATTGCTGGGTCATATGCTAGTTGTATTTTTATTTTTTTAAGGAATCTCCATACTGTTTCCCATAGTGGTTGTATCAATTGCATTCCCACCAACAGTGCAGGAAGGTTCCCTTTTGTACACAGCCTCTCCAGCATCATTTATTATTTGTAGATTTTTTGATGATGGCCATTCTGACTGGTGTGAGGCATTTTTCAGAAAAACAAAACAAAAAATTTTAGAATTTGTATGGATACACAAAAGACCCTGAATAGCCAAAGCAATCCTGAGAAAGAAAAACAGAGCTGAAGGAATCAGGCTGACTATATTACAAAGTTACAGTAATCAAAAGAGTATGGTACTGGCACAAAAACAGATATATAAATCAATGGACCAGAGATAAATTCACGCACATATGGTCAACTAATCCATGACAAAGGAGGCACGAATATACAATGGAGAAAAGATAGCCTCTTAATAAGTAATGCTGGGAAAACTGGACAGCTACATGTAAAAGAATGAAATTAGAGCACTCCCTAACACCATACACAAAAATAAACTCAAAATGGATTAAAGGCCTAAATGTAAGGCCAGATACTACAAAATTCTTAGAGGAAAACACAGGCAGAACACACTTTCACATAAATCACAGCAAGATCTTTTTTGACTAATCTCTTAGAGTAATGAGAATAAAAACAAAAATAAACAAGTGGGACCTAATGAAACTTAAAAGCTTTCACACAGTAAAGGAAATCATAAACAAAATGAAAAGACCACCCTCATAATGGAAGAAAATATATGCAAATGAAGGGACTGACAAGGGATTAATTTCCAAAATATACAAGCAGCTCATGCAGCTCAAAATCAAGAAAAAAACAAACCCAATCAAAAAATGGGCAGAATCTCTTAATAGACATTTCTCCAAAGAAGACACACAGATGGCCAAAAAGCATATAAAGAGATGCTCAACATCACTAATTATTAAACAAAAATCATACAACTTTTTAAGGCTTTCATTTATGATACTCATCAACCACAACATGAAAATTATTGAAAATGCCTTACCCGAACTATTTCACAGTCAACATTTAATTCAGTTGCAACTGCTTCAATCTTCTCTCTACAAACAGAGCCAAGGCTGGTCATGCCATTGTCCCAGTACTTCTTAAGGGTGGCTAAGTCTCGGTCACTGAACTGAGTGCGGTCTTGTAGCTGTAAAAAACATTTTTAAAAATTAGAATAATCAAAGGAAGAATATTGAAGAGAGAACCATCAGAGTGAGATGTGCTAGGTTACTTTCAACACATAAATTAATTTCACAATATTTACTCTATGTTCCCTCATTCTGAAATGGGCATTATCATGGTATTTATTTCTATGACATGAAAGTGTGCTAGAATAAAATGAGTAAAAAAATTTAACTGATAGCAAGAAAGCAATGCTGTTTTCAAAAAGATTATAATCACACAAATAATAGATGTTAATTGTAGAAAATACAGATATATTTTAAAAATAAGAGAATTTAAATCACTAACAATCCTGGAAATTAAACTTGTTAATTATAATGTATATTCTTTCAAACTTTTTTCTATAATACATACATTCACATTCACACTATGTATATTTAAAAAATACCAGAGTCAGGATCATGTAACGGCGCTGTCTTTTGATACATTAATCTATATTTACCATAGATAGGCTGCTAATAATGTTATAATTAAAAGGCTAAATAAAAGAAATTTAAGAAGATAATGTTGTTTTAAAAGAACAATCATATTTATGGCTTCAGAAAGTTTCAGAATAAGCCCATCCTTTTTGTTCTTAGGTTGTTTTTTAAAAAAAAAACAATAAACTATGGACTTTACATATTGTTTTAATTCAGTGAATCCTGGAAGCATCCCTAGTAAATAAATTAGAAGCATGATAGAATAATAACCTCTATTTGTGAATAAGGAGTCATGAAATGAAAGGTCAAAGGACTTATTTAACAGGGCTCAGAAAGACCATGGCAGAGTTAGAAATAGAATATATCTGATTTTTTCTAGTAGCTTTACCCCTATGATGTCTCCAATTATCCCAAGGGGTGGTAAAAAAAATCTAAAAATTGACTTTAATTAAAAATATATATGCTGCAAAACCCTGTATGTGTATGTGCACGTTTGTGATGAAAGAGTGTGAGTGATGAGAGCGAGAGAATGAGAGGAAGAGAGAAAGCCTATGAGAGTGAGTGAGTTGAGGATGAAAGTGGCAAATCATGGCATGAAGTATGAGGTTCTGTAGCTGCCTTCCGCCTAAGATATGATACTAAACAACAGGTGCAAATTTGTTTTAAATTTACCACCTTTTGAAAACAATTTTAGCTATCAGGAGGAAAAGCAACATATGAATTCTCAGTTTACCACCAAGAAAGTGAAGTTAGGTTGTATAATTAATGTGTGTTTTTTCATAAGACATATAGTACAGTATTTCTTTGAGTCTGTGTTAATCAATTTCCTTACCAGCTAGATCTGTTCTCCCCCCAGTTTAAAAAAAAAAGCCCTGATGAGTAACATTTATTACAAGCACTGGTACCAAATTACATGTTTCCAATAAAAGAATCAAAATATGTCATCCAAGCTTTTTTTTAAATCGAGTGAAATAACCCTCAAGTTATAATATTTATAACATAAAAATGTCATTATGTGTCCCTCTTATATTGATTGTACAATAGTTGTGGGGCTAAATTTCTCAAAACAAAACAGAGCAAAATAAATGGTAGCAAGGTTCTAGGTAGATTCAAATAGTTCATAACAGCCAGCATAAATATTCCCATAGAACCAAATTCTCCACTGCACGCTAGCCTACATTATTGTCAAAGTGGAAGGAATAATGAACAGAACACTGAACACACACAACCAATTAATTTGTAATTCATTTAGAGGACATCCAAAGCTGATTCATCCCTTAAATTGAACTAAATAAAATCTGATTTGATTTCTTAGAAATGTGTGCTGGGATCTTAGCATTAGCAATGCTGAAGGTAACCTGTTATGACAACACCTGTTAAATAGAAGCTTATGGGGGAAAGACAGTTATTTTTAAAGCTCCTAAGAGCATATTTTAACTAAGAAAATAAATAAGGTAATAAAAATCAATTAACATTAAAGCTGAATACTCATTTAGAGAAGGAAAAAAAATGTGGACCTTAAAGAAAAAGGTGAATTCTTCCCTCAGGAAGCCTGAAGTTGAAATCAGCTTTGTCTCTCTGTTGGACTCTAAAGCCACTTTCACTTTACAAGACATCCCTCAGCCTTAATTGCTGACTTAAGTGAGGGAGACATATTAGTCAATTATCTTGCTGATTTTGTGAAGAGTCACATTCCAGTAGCCCTGGAAATCTAGGTGAAAGCTGAGGTTTGGACTATGTGACAAGACAATTGTTTTCATTTCACTTGGATTATATTGTAACACAATAGAAAAAAACCTTCTGGCCTCTTCACCAGCCTTAAGGACATTTCTAGGAATTTAGTTTGATTTTTCTTTTAAAAATAAAACTTGTGACAAAACTCTGATATTGGGGAGCAGAGTTTCTTGTTTTAAGTATGTATCTTAGTTAAATGTGGAACTGAATTATATATTTGTACTCAGAAGCAACCCTTTTGAAATGAGAACTATTTAAAATTTCTAACTCAACACTTCTTTCACTTTACTCCCTCAGTTTTCCATGTGTTGTGCACTACTCTGCCCTATCCCAATCATCAGTCCAGATATTAACCCATGCTGTTGAGATTTCAAACTTGTTTTGTGAAAGCTTGTTCATTTTTCCACTAGATAATGGGCTGCTTAATAGCAGGTATCATGCCTTTTTATTTTCATTGTAAAAATAAAAGTAATTAAGCACTTGATTAAAAAAAAGTCAAACAATTAGAAAGGTATAAAACGAGCTCCAGTCTCTCTCCCTTCCCTAGTTATAAACTCCCAATCCTGACACCAAAGGCAACCGCTGTCAGTAGTTTCCTGGGTGACTTTCCAGGGTAAAAACGTGTATACACTTAAAAAAAAATCAATGACACTATAAACAGTTTTTTCACTTAGTATATCTTGAAGATCTTTCTACATCATCACATACAGATATACTTCAGTCTTTTTAACTGCTACATTGTGCTCCATCATATGGACGCTACAATTTAGTTATGTAATTGTTATCTAATATTAACTAATTATGTTATCTAATTTAGTTATCTAATGATGGATATTTAGGTGGTTTTCAGGTTATTGCTATCAAAATCAATGCTGAAATGGACATTCTGGTACTTATATCTTGCTTTATATTTGCAATTATATATGATGGGAAATTCCAAGGCATGTGTTTTGATCACCTCCACTTCTTCCAGGGAAGAAGAGATTCCTGCTTAGAGTTATGGGGATTGATAAACAAATGAATCCCAACACTAAATAGATGAAATCAACAGTAGTGTAGAATTATATATACTCACAGCCTGTAAGAGGAGAACACTGTGTGCCATGCAGGGTCATATGGGAAATCTACTTGGAAACAGAATGAACTAGCAGAGCCTGTGGTGTAACTCCTAAATGTGGTGAAATATCTGTTTCCCACAGGCGGATGTGATTGACTTGTTTGAATCATTCTGTGGGCTAGCAGAGAACTGAAGCTTGCTATTCAGGGATAAGCAAGCAGGAACTGTGCCTGGTCCCTGTACTAAGGAGAGTTGTTTGAATATGGTACTTTATCTGCAGGAACACATGGTAAGGGGAACTTGTGGTTGGGCCATCATTCAAGACCCTCTTGGCTTTCTCCATATGTCAAGACACATATAATATGGGGACTTAATTTTAGGTCTTATACCACAAAATGGAATTGGTTGGCCAAAGAGTATGTGCATTTAATTTTCTTTTTTTGTAAATGTAGCCAAATTACCCTTGGAGAAGGGCTGAAATGTATGATAGTCCCTATTTTCCCATATCTTTATCAATGTTACGTATTATCCAACTTTATAAATTTTGCTAGTTTAGTGAAAAATGGTAGCTTGCTGTTTTGATTCGTATTTCTTTAAGTGAGACCAAGGGTTTTTATATGCTTATTGGCCTTATGTATTTATTTTTCTGAGAAATGCTTATTTAAAGTATGATGCTTTTCTTATTTATTATTTTAAAAAATTTTTTATACCCTTAGTGACTGGAACTGTACTAAACATATGTTAGATATATTTTTTGTAAACAATGATATTTTTAATCATATGGCATACATTTTCTATGATTAGTAATGCATTACCCTTTTAAATTGTATGCTTTAAAAAATGTATGCTCTACAGATATAGTATTCCATTCAATTTTTTTAATGCTCTTTATTGGAGTATAATTGCTTTACACTATTGCACCAGTTTCTGCTGTACAACAAAGTGAATCAGTTGTATATATACATATATCTCCATATCCCCACTCTCCTGTGACTCCTTCCCACCATCCCTATCCCACCCCTTTAAGTCATCACCAATCATCAAGTTGATCTCCCTGTGTTATGCAGCAGGTTCCCACTAGCCATCTGGTTTACATTTGGTAGTGTATATATGTCAATGCTACTCTCTCACTTTGTCCCAGCTTCCCCTTCGCCCCCCTCCCCGCCCCGCGTCCTCAAGTCCATTCTTTACATCTGCATCTTTATTCTTGCCTTGTCACTGGGTTCATCAGTACCATTTTTTTTTAGATTCCATATATATGATTTAGCACACATTCAATTTACTTATTGATAGAGTGCCTATCCTCAGTGAAAGTGTCTTCTTATCTATAAGAGATGGAATATGGGGTCCTCACAAAGAATACTCTTTTGTGACTTCTGGGTGGAAATTTAACTATTTTTTTCCAAATTGTGGTCAAACACACATAGTATAAGATGTACCATTTTAACTATTTTTAAGTGTACAATTCAATAGTAGTAAGTACATTCACATTGTTGTGCAACCAATCTCCAGATCTTTTTCATAGCAATTAAACAACTCCCCATTTCCCCATTCTTTCCAGCCACTGGCAACCACCATTCTACTTTCTGTTTCTAAGAGTCTGATTACTCCAGAAGATAGCTTATGTAAGTGGAACAATACCATATTTGTCTTCTTGTAGCTGATTTATTTCACTTAGCATAGTGTCCTCAAGGTTCACCCATGTTGTAGCATGTGTCAGAATTTCCTCCCTTTTTAAGAATGAATAATATTCCCTTTTATGTATATACCACATTTGTTCACCAATGCATCTGTTGATGAACATTTGGGTTGCTTCCACGTTTTGGCTATTGTGAATAATTCTACTGTAAATATTGGTGTACAGGTATCTGTTTGAATCCCTCCTTTTAACTCTTTGGGGTATATACCTAGAAATTGAATGTATGGATCATATGATAATCCTATTTTTAAATTTTTGAGGAACCGCCATGGTACTTTCCATAGGGGCTGCACCATTTTACATTCCCATCAACAGTGCACAAGTGTTCTACTTTCTCCATATGCTCACCAACACTTGTTAGTTTAATTTTTTAATAGTAGCCCTGCTAATGGGTGTGAGGTGATAGTTCATTGGGTTTTGATTTGCATTTTTCTGTGATGTTGGGCATCTTTTCATATACTTGTTAGCCATTTGTATATTTTCTTTGGCAAATGTCTATTCAAGTCTTTAATCAGGTTATTTGTTTTTCTGTTGTTGAGTTGTAGGAGTTCTTTATATATTCTTAATATTAACACCTAATCAGGTAAGAGATTTATCTTTTAAGTTCTGATAATTTTTAGTCCTTGAATTTCTGAGATATATTCCTGTGATGATTAATTTTAGGTGTCAACTTGACTGGGCCATGAGGTACCCAGACATTTGGTCCAACATTATTCTGTTTATCTGTGATGATGTTTCTAGATAAGATTAACATTTGAATCAGTAGATTGAGTTAAACAGATGGCCCTCCCTAATGTGGGTGGACCTCATCCAATCAAATGAAGACATGAATAGAAAAAAAACTCTGAGTAAGAGGGTACTCCTTTCTGCCTGATTGCTTGAGCTAGAACACTGGTCTTTTCTAGCCTTTGGAGTCTGACTGAGACATTAGCTTTTCTTGGATCTGTGAGCCTACTGGCTTACAGATTAGACCTTGCACTGTTAGCTGTCGTGATTCTCAAGTTTTTAGACTTGGACTGGAACTACACTTTTGCTTTCTTAGATCTCTAGCTTGTTGACTGCAGATCTTGAGACATCTTAAGCCCCCATAATTGTGTGAGCCAATCCCTTATAATCTCTCTCTTTCTCTCTCTCTCTCACATATATACATATATATATATATATATATATATATACTTTCACTCCATATAAATAAATACATATACATACACATATATACATACATACATCTTGTTCTGTTTCTCTGGAGAATTCTGACTAATCTCTTAATCTCTTTATAAACCTAAGGCCACCTGTACTTTACTCTTTTTTTAAATAAATTTATTTATTTTATTTATTTATTTTTTGGCTGTGTTGGGTCTTCGTTGCTGCACGTGGGCTTTCTCTAGTTGCGGCGAGCGGGGGCTACTCTTTTGCTGTGGTGCACGGGCTCCTCATTGCCGTGGTTTCTCTTGTTGCTGAGCACGGGCTCTAAGCACGTGGGCTTCAGTAGTTGTGGCACATGGACTCAATAGCTGTGGCTCACGGGCTCTAAAGCGCGGGCTCAATAGTTGTGGCACACGGGCTTAGTTGCTCCGCAGCATGTGGGATCTAAGGCGCAGCGATCGAAGCCGTGACCTCTGCATTGGCAGGCAGATTCTTAACCACTGCGCCACCTAGGAAGCCCTGTACTTTAATCTTGAGAAGAACATCCTTCAACTTTACACTATAGGTGTTTGGGCATGGGGTATCTTGAATCTTTAGTCCTAGGAGTATTGCCATCCAAATCCTTGAACCAACATCCTTCAAAAGCCACCCCATATAAGAACTTACTGTCATTTTTGGTTTCACTCTTTTAAAAAGATCAATATCCATCTCTAGAATTTAAAATGACATTGTCCAGCTGACATTTTACTTGTCTCACATGCAGTTTCAATCACAATCTTCTGTTATAGGAACACCATACAAAATGTATCAGGCAGAAACAGAAAACTTCTTTCTACTGACAAGCAGCAGTAAAGCAAAAATCCCTACTATCATAGGTAAGTTTAAAAACATTGAATGCAGATAACTGGACTTTTTAAGAATTCCCTGTAAAAACTGACTCTTCCTCTTTGGAAAGAATCAAATAAGGGTTTTTTCTCTAAACTTAGCAGGCAGCAGTCTCAATACAAAATAAAGGAATTGCTGGTAAGCCTCTACATACAAGAGCAAATTTGCTGACAACAAAACACTACACAACAAAATCTCATATCTCACATCAAGAAGCCCATCCCTTCAATGTGTATACAAAACTAGCAACAAAAATTAAAGGCCAAAGCAGCAGAGATTCTGATTATGATGTGCATATAGTAGGGGTTTAGAATTGGTAAGAAGTAGTGAGGTATAATTTTCCTCCTTAGTGCAAAATAGTGGGAATCAGGAAAGTCCTAGATTTTAATCTTAACTTTGTCTCTTCCTAGTTGTGGGCAAGTGACTTAATCTCTGAGGCTTAGTTTCCTCATCTGAAAATGGGAATAATACTACTTACGTCATAGGATTGTTAAAAGGATTAAAAGAGAAAACCCATATAAAACAAAACATGCTCATAGAGGGACCCAATAAATGTTAGTCTCTCCCTGACACATACCCTGCCCACCCCCCCGCACCTACCTCTATCCTAAACAGGAAGAAAGTACAAGGTGCTATTACAGGGAGACTAATTTAAAAGAAGAGCCACAAATCATAGACCTGCAGGAATAACCTGTTATTTTAGAAAACAACAACAACAACAAAAAAAAACAGAAACAGAAAACAGCAGCAGCCCTGCATGCTTGGAATTTGCCCCAGCTACTTTGTGAAGGGCATCTCATCCTGCCTACTTTTTTCTTCTTTTAGAAATTATATATTTGCATATATTCAAGATAGAGGATGTAGCTTTTTAAAAACTATTTATATTTTAGTCACGATTCTCAGGGAACACAGGTGTTACTTGGATGATAGCTAGCATGTGAAGAAGGTCTGATTTCCTGTCTTGCCAGTATCATGTCACCATTCAAAAGGTCTAGAGATACCCCTGTGATGGCTGCTCAGGTTCACATTTGGTACTGCCAGCTGTCATGTGCTGTCTGAGGAAACTTCTTTGTTGACTAAATTAAATACTGGGAGTCCAGTATTTGGGAGTCCTGAAGCAAAATTCTAGAGCTGAAGGGCAAACTGCTGCAGGCTTATTCTGCAATATGGCACTTGGTCAGCTGCCTATTTTCACTACTTCTGCTGCTTACGTCCTACAGTTCTTATACACTGGTTATAATTCTCTATTATTAATTTAGTAATTGATAAAATTAGGAAAAAGTTAGTTAAAAATAAATCAAAATAGGAAGCCCACATTAAAGGGTACAAATGAACTTATCTACAAAAGAGAAATAGAGTTACAGATGTAGAAAACAAACTTATGGTTACCAGGAAGTAAGCAGGGGTGGGGGGAGGAAGGAGGGATAAATTGGAAGATTGGGATTGACATATACACACTACTATATATAAAATAGATAACTAATAAGGGCCTTTTGTATAGCACAGGGAACTCTACTCAATACTCTATAATGGCCTATATGGGAAAAGAATCTAAAAAAGAGTGGATATATGTATATGTACAACTGATTCACTTTGCTATACAGCAGAAAGTAACACAACAGTGTAATCAACTATACTCTGATAAAAATTTTAAAAAATGTAATTTGAGAGGAATCTCTTGATTACAGTAGAATAAGCATGGGGACATCTTGGAATGTTCAGAGCTAGTGAAACAGCAGCCATTAGGACAAAAAGGGGTATACAGGATCATAGAATTAGACACAAATGGAGTAAGCATAGTAGCAAATTGGGTAGTTAAGCACTGAGGAAAACTTACATAATTTTTCTTTACATATCTCTCATAATTTTAATCCAATAGCAGAAAGTGTTATTAAATTTTTCAATGTTAAGTATATTTTTGGCATCATATATAGATATCAAGTTATACACAACCATACTTAATATGCAATCTTAAGACATATCTAATGAAAGTAACTTTTTGTATAACCTTAAGTGAGAAGAAAAATCGGTGGTAAACCTTCCACTAGATAGGAAATTTTGTCAATCAATTAACATTATTGGGTGTCTACTGGGCGATATCATAAGCATACAGCTTTACTGTTTATAAGTTTACATTTGTTGTCACTAAAGCTCATGTGTGGCTAAAGATTCTATAAGTTTGAATCCCAGCAGACTTTTGACAAATTCTTCTTTTCTTAATTTCATTGCATCACACAGGTTCTTTTTTGTTCTTAGATTCTCTTTTTTAAAATATTTTTATCTTTCTGAACTAAGGTATAACACAGACCTAAAAATGAGAATTATTTTTGTAAAATGTAATTAAACTCCAAAAGGTTTATCAGAAGGTATGACTTCAGTCAGTTTTCATACCTGAGAATGGGAAAGCTTTTGCAATGAGTATAAAACAGATATAATCATAAAAGTTAGGCATTTCAGTTGCAGCATGTGAGAGACAAGACAGTTTAATTTAATAAAATATCTATACAGCAGGCAATTATCCTGCCACCCACACTACTATCCTAAAAATCTCAGGTGAAAGAAAAATGTCCATAATTACCTCTACAACTGTATTTAAAATACTTATACTGTTAAATGACAGCATTAATATAATTAATGTCATTAAATTGCCCAAACTTAGACCTACCTTTCTTGCCTTAAAGGATGCCATTTAAAAATAACTTATTCATAAAGGCTGATGTTTTGAAAACAGATTAAAACAAAACAAAGAAACAAGTCCATGAGCATTTTCTAAAGAATAAGACCTAATTTAGGGGAAAACCATGCCTTACCAGCCAGTATATCCTTAACCTACTCAAGTGTGAAAGAATGAAGAACAGATCTACACTGAAGAGTAGCACAATATAGATAAAAAATGAAAATTCATTTGACTGGTGCTTTTTTTTTTGTTGAAACCATTGTATTTATTTATTTTATTTCACATGGAGTTGAAGTTAATTAATATCAAGTTAAATGAGATAAATATTTTTAACCATTTTAAAAACTGAAGCATAGTTAATTAACAATGTTGTGCTAGTTTCAGGTGTACAGCAAAGCGATTCAGTTATACATATATAAATTCTTTTTCAGATTCTTTTCCATTATAGGTTATTATAAGATATTGAATATAGTTTCCTGTGCTATACAGTAGGTCATTTTTGTTTATCTATTTTTTTATTTTTATTATCCATTATTTTTTAGTTTTTATTTTGTGTTGGAGTATAGTTGATTTACAATGTTGTGTTAGTTTCAGGTGTAAAGCAAAATGATTCAGTTACACATATACATATATCTATTCTTTTTCAAATTTTTTTCCCATTTAGGTTATTACAGAATGTTGAGTAGAGTTCCCTGTGCTATACAGCAGGTTCTTGTTGATTATCTATTTAATGTATAGTAGTGTGTATGTGTTAATCCCAAATTCCTAATTTATTTCTCTCCCCTCCCTCCATCCTCTTCTATTTCCTTTGATAACCATATCTTTGGAAAACCTTGCTTTTAAAAGGGCTTTGATTCATGTTTAGAAACACAAGAATTGGGTAGGTAATGTGGATAAGTAAAAAGATTTAGTTTCTGAACATTGACACTTTGGATATGATAGCTAAATAATATGTATATTAAAAATCCAAATTACAAAGTACATTTGAATCACTTAGAAACTTTATCATAAAAAAGAAAAAATAATTCTTAAAATAGTTTTGATAATCAAATTAATTTGTGGCCATTTTGAAAATATGAACAATTATATAAATGTAAAAAGTGGTATATATATGGTAAAAAGGTAGCTTTCTTTTCAATTCTGGCCCTTCCCAATCTATCTGTAGAATGATGCCATCACCAATACAAGGAGAAAACCTTTCGGGAACACAGACTCATACAAGCAAATGTTTATAATTAACATGAGTGTTTACAGATTACTGAAATTAAGTCACCCAAAGGGATAAGAGACTATTATTAGGTAATTTTATAATATCGCAGATGAATTTTGAAACCTGATTTCATATATGATAACATAAACCATAAAAGAGAAATTTGCACACAATTCAGATCTAAAAACAGCTTCCGAAAGAATTACATTAGTTTACTGCATTGTGCAGGTAAAATTGAAAAAAACTCATTTGAAGTCTACTATAATTTTATATTAATATTCATCATATGCAGTTTCCACTGTTAACTTCAGTAACAAGTACTAAAAATGTTAAAAGTCAACATAAGACCAGAGAGCACTGGAATCACAACTAACTGCTGAACAATCATCAACAGGAAGACACTGGAACTCACCAAAAAAGATACCCCACATCTGAAGACAAAGGAGAAGCCACAATGAGACAGTAGGAGGGGCGAAATCACAATAAAATCAAATCCCATGACCACTGGGTGGGTGACTCACAAACTGGAGAACAATTATACCAGTCCACCCACTGGAGTGAGGGTTCTGAGCCCCACATCAGGCTTCCCAACCTGGGGGTCCAGCAATGGGAGGAGGAATCACCAGAGAATCAGACTTTGAAGGCCAGCAGGGTTTGATTGCAGGACTTCCACAGGACTGGGGGAAACAGAGACTCTACTCTTGGAGGGCACACACAAGTTAGTGTGTGCACCAGGACCAAGGGAGAAGGAGCAGTGACCCCATAGGAGACTGAACCAGACCTACCTGCTAGTGTTGGAGGGTCACCTGCAGTGGCAGGGGGTGGCTGTGTCTCACCACAGGGACAAGGACACTGGCAGCAGAAGTTCTGGGAAGTACTCATTGGCATGAGCCCTCCCAGAGTTCCCAATTAGCTGTGCCAAAGAGCCTGTAAGTGCCAGTGCTGGTTTGCCTCAGGCCAAATAACTAACAAGGAGGAGACTGAGCCTCATCCATCAGCAGACAAGCAGATTAAAGTTTTACTGAGATCTGCCCAAGTGAACAACACCCACTCTAACCATCACCAGTCCCTCCCATCAGGAAGCAAGCACAAGCATCTTAGATAGCCTCATCCACCAGAGGGCAGACAGCAGTAGCAAGAAGAACTATAATCCTGCAACCTGTGGAATGAATACCACAGTCACAGAAAGATAAACCAAATGAAAAGGCAGAGGACTTTGTGCCAAATGAAGGAACAAGATAACATCCAAGAAAAACAACTAAATGAAGTGGAGATAGGCAATCTTCCAGAAAAAGAATTCAGAATAATGATAGTGAAGATGATCCAGGACCTCAGAAAAAGACTGGATGCAAAGACTGAAAAGATGCAAGAAATGTTTAACAAAGACCGAAAAGAATTAAAGAACAAACAAACAGAGATAAGCAAAACAATAACTGAAAGAAAAATACACTAGAAGAAGCCAATAGCAGAATAACTGAGGCAGAAGAACTGATACGTGACCTGCAAGACAGAATGATGCAAATCACTGCCATGGAACAGAATAAAGAAAAAAAGAATGAAAAGAAATGAAGAGAGCCTAAGAGACCTCTGGGACAACATTAAAAGCACCAATATTCACATTATAGGGGTTCCAGAAGGAGAAGAGAGAGAGAAAGGACCCAAGAAAATATTTGAGGAGATTATAGTTGAAAACTTCCCAAACATTGGAAAGGAAAAAGCCACCCCAGTTCAGGAAGCGCAAGGGTCCCAGGCAGGATAAACCCAAGGAGAAACATGCCAAGACACACAGTAATCAAACTGACAAAAATTAAAGACAAAGGAAAACTATTAATAACAACAAGGGAAAAGTGACAAATAACATACAAGGGAACTCCCATAAGGTGAACCGCTGATTTCTCAGCAGAAACTCTGTAAGCCATAAGGGAGTGGCACAATATAATTAAAGTGATGAAAAGGAAGAAGCTACAACCAACAATACTCTATCCAGCAAGGATCTCATTCAGATTTGACAGAGAAATCAAAAGCTTTGCAGACAAGCTAAAGCTAAGAGAATTCTGCACCAACAAACCAGCCCTACAACAAATGCTAAAGGAACTTATCAAAGTTGGAAACACAAGAGAAGAAAAGGACCTACAAATATAAACCCAAAACAATTAAGAAAATGGTAATAGGAACATAGATATTGATAATCACGTTTAGTGTAAGTGGACTAAATGCTCCAACCAAAAGACACAGACTGGCTGAATGGATACAAAAACAAGACCCACTGCTGTCTCCAAAAGACCCACTTCAGACCTAGGGACACATACAGACTGAAAGGGAGGGGATGGAAAAAGATATTCCATGCAAATGGAAATCAAAAGAAAGCTGGGGTAGCAATACTCAGATAAAATAGACTTTAAAATAAAGACTGTAGCAAGAGACAAGGACAGACACTATACAATGATTGAGGGATCAATCCAAAAAGAAGATATAACAATTATAAATATATATGCACTCAATATAGGAGTTTCTCAATACATAAGGCAAATGCTAACAACTATAAGAGAGGAAAGAGATAGTAACACAGTAATAGTGGGGGACTTTAACACCCCACATACACCAATGGACAGATCATCCAGACAGAAACAATATGAAAATGCAAGCTTTAAATGACACAATAGAACAGATAGGTTTAATTGATATCTATAGGATATCCCACCTGAAAACAGCAGATTACACTTTCTTCTCAAGTGCACATGGAACATTCTCCAGAGTAGATCACGCCTTGGGTCACAAATCAAGCCTTGGTAAATTTCAGAAAATTGAAATCATATCAAGCATCTATTCCAACCACAATGCTATGAGATTAGAAATAAATTACAGGAAAAAAAAAACCATAAAAAACACAAACACGTGGAGGCTAAACAATATGCTACTAAATAACCAAGAGCTCACTGAAGAAATCAAAAAATACTTAGAGACAAACGACAATGAAAACACGATGATCCAAAACTTATATGATGCAGCAAAAGCAATTCTAAGAGGGAACTTTATAGCGATACAATCCTATCTCAAGAAACAAGAAAAATCTCAAATAAAAAAATCTAACTTTACACATGAAGGAAACAGAGAAAAAAGAACAAACAAAACCCAAAGTTTGTAGAAGGAAATAAATCATAAAAGAGCAGAAATAAATGAAATAGAAACAAAGAAAAGGATAGCAAAAATCAATAAAACTAAAACCTGGTTCTTTAAGAAGATAAAGAAATTTGATAAACCTTTAGCCAGACTCATCAAGAAAAGAGGGAAGGAATCAAATCAATAAAATTAGAAATGAAATGGGAGAAGTTACAATGAACAATGCAGAATTAAAAAGCATCATAAGAGACTACTACAAGCAGTGATATGCCAATAAAATGGACAACTTGGAAGAAATGAACAAATTCTTAGAAATGTATAACCTCCCAAGACTGAATCAGGAAGAAATAGAAAATATGAACAGACCAATCACAAGTAATGAAATTGAAACTATGATTAAAAAATTTCCAACAATCAAAAATCCAGGACCAGATGGATTCACAGGTGAATTATATCAAACATTTATAGGACAGCTAACACTCATCCTTCTCAAACTCTTCCAAAAAATTGCAGAAGAAGGAACACTCCCAAACTCATTCTATGAGGGCATCATCACCTGGATACCAAAACCAGACAAAGATACCAGAAAAAAAGAAAATTACAGGCCAATATCACTGATGAATTTAGATGCAAAAAACATCAACAAATACTAGCAAACAGAATCCAACAACACATTAAACGGATCGTACACCATGATCAAATGGGATTTATTGTAGGCATGCGAGGATTCTTCAATATACACAAATCAATCAATGTGATATTAACAAATTAAATAATAAAAACCATATGATCATCTCAATAGATGCAGAAAAACCTTTTGACAAAATTCAACACCCATTTATGACAAAAACTCTCCAGAAAGTGGGCATAGAGGGAAACTACCTCAACATAATAAAGGCCATACACAAAAAACTCCCACAGCAAACATCATTCTCAATGGTGAAAACCTGAAAGCATTCACTCTAAGATCAGGAACAAGACAAGGATGTCCACTCTCACCACTACTATTCAACATAGTTTTGGAAGTCCTTGTCACAGCAATCAGAGAAGAAAAAGAAGTAAAAGGAATCCAAATTGGAAAAGAAGTAAAACTGTCACTGTTTGCAGATGGCATGATACTATACACAGAAAATCCTAAAAATGCTGCCAGAAAACTACTAGAGCTAATCAATGAATTTGGTAAAGTAGCAATATACAAAATTAACACACAGACATCACTTGCATTCCTATACACCAAAAACAAAACATCAGAAAAAGAAATTAAGGAAACAATCCCATTCACCATTGCAACAAAAAGAATAAAATACCTAGGAATAAACCTACCTGAGGAGGGAAAAGACCTGTACTCAGAAAAGTATAAGACACTGATGAAAGAAATCAAAGACGACAGAAAGAGATCGAGAGATAGACCATGTTCTTGAACTGGAAGAATCAATATTGTGAAAATGACTATACTATGCAAAGCAATCTACAGATTCAATGCAATCCCTATCAAATTACCAATGGCATTTTTCACAGAAGTAGAACAAAAAATCCTAAAATTTATATGGAGGCACAAAAGACCCCGAATAGCTAAAGCAATCTTGAGAAAAAAAAAAAAAAGAAAGAAAGAGACAGAGCTGTAGGAATCAGACTCCCTGACTTCAGACTATACTACAAAGCTACAGTAATGAAGACAACATGGTACTGGCACAAAAACAGAAATATACATCAATGGAACAGAATAGAAAGCCAATAGACAAACCCACACACCTATGGTCAACTAATCTATGACAAAGGAGGCAAGGATATACAATGGAGAAAAGACAGTCTCTTCTATAAGTGGTGCTGGGAAAACTGGACAGGTATATGTAAAAGAATGAAATTAGAACACTCCCTATCACCATACACAAAAATAAACTCAAAATGGATTAATGACCTAAATGTAAGGCCAGATACTATAAAACTCTTAGAGGAAAACATAGGAAGAATACTCTTTAACATAAATCACAGCAAGACCTTTTTTGGCCCACCTCCTAGAATAATGCAAATAAAAACAAAAATAAACAAGTGGGATCTAATGAAACTTAAAAGCTTTTGCACAGCAAAGGAAACTATAAACAAGACAAAAAGCCAACCCTCAAAATGGGAGAAAATATTTGCAAATGAATCAACAGAGAAAGGATTAATCTCCAAAATATATAAACCGTTCATGCAGCTCAATATCAGAAAATGACCCAATCAAAAAAATGGGCAGAAGACCTAAATAGGCATTTCTCCAAAGAAGACATACAGAGGGCCAAGAGGCATGTGAAAAGCTGCTCAACATCACTAATTATTAGAGAAATGCAAATCAAAACCACAATGAGGTATCACCTCACACCGGTTAGAATGGGCATCATCAGAAAATCAACAAACAATAAATGCTGGAGAGGGTACAGAGAAAAGGCTACTCTCTTGCACTGCTGGTGGGAATGTAAATTGATACAGCCACTATGGAGAACAGTATGGAGGTTCCTTAAAAAACTAAAAATAATATTACCATATGACCCTGCAATCCCAGTACCATGCATATACCCAAAGAAAACCATAATTCACAAAAACACATACACTCCAATGTTCATGCAGCACTATTTACAACAGCCAGGTCATGGAAGCAACCATTAACAGCTGAATGTATAAAGAAAATGCAGCACATATATACAATGGAATATTACTTAGCCATGCAAAAGGAACGAAACTGGGTCATTTATAGAGACATGGGTGGACCTAGAGATTGTCATATAGAGTGAAGTAAGTCATAAAGAGAAAAACAAATATCGTATATTAATGTATATATGTGGAATCTAGAAAAATGTTACAGATCAACTGGTTTGCAAGGCAGAAATAGAGACACTGATGTAGAGAAGAAACATATGGATAACAAGGGGAGAAAGCTGGGGCAGGGAGGGAGGTTGAGGTGGGATAATTGGAAGATTGGGATTGCCATATATACATTACTAGTAAGAAAAATAATATCAAATTGTAAACTTTAAATATATGCAGTTTATTGTATGTCAATTATATCTAAATAAAATTCTTAAAAAAAAAGTCATCAAGACCGTATGTTTGGCTACATTTACCTGCTACTGTTGTTATTATTTTGTTAATATTACGTTGTGTACCTAGAAGCATCAACCATCCCAATCTCTATTCACACATGTATCTAGTTCTAAAGCATATAGTCCTATGGACTCTTAAAATAATCTGCTATTGGTAAGTGTAATAATGAAGTCTATTTTTTTCCAGTAAATTGCTAACCTGTGATTGATATTAACTAAACTTATTGTGGTTATAATTTCATGCTATATACATATCAAATCATATGCTGTACATATGCTTTCAACATGTACATATTATGCTTGGATGAATGCAATGTTATATGTCAATCATGTATGAATAAAACTGGAAAAAATAAAACAAAAAGTAAATCTCATTAAGGCAATAAGTCATATCTAGTTTTACTGTGTCCCATGTTATATAAACTTCTACAGAAAAATTTAAAGAATTAATTCCCGTTTCCAATGTTGTAGCTTCGTAGCCTCTGTTGTGCTGCACTTGTTATGGTATAAATATTTTTTATCATATTCTAATAATTTGCTTAACTTTTAACTAGAAGCTACGAGAGGGCAGAGACTGGAAGAATTAGCTTTTCTTTGTATAACACTTAGATTTAAGAGCATAATTCAAGGGCATGTGGCTCATAGAACTGCAGGGAAAGCAGATCTCTAGCAATTCCTCAGTCCAGGCTAGACAATTTCAAAATTATCTGAGATAAATAAGTATCGGTATTCATCTATGGTTATCCAGTGTACAAAAGGAAGATCTATGCAAGTAACCAGAAGATTTTAATTTGTGATAACTTTTGCAACCCATTGTAATTAAATTGTAAGTAAAAGAATAAAAGAATTGACTTATTTTTCATACATTTTCTTGCATAAGAAAAAAGCTTAGAGAGGTGCTGAGAAGAAATTCATAACTTTAGCATGCTTAACAATAAACTATTCAAATGGAGACTTGTCTCATAACAAGACAAATCTATAATGTGGATAAGTGTTACTGATTAAATCAGATAAATGTAGAACTTAGAACTACTCTTCAATCTAACTTGAAAGGCTGAAATATTGTACAATGAATTTCAGGTATTATGCATATCTCTACAGCCTTCTGAGGAATGGGAAATGGAATGTGTAAAGTCTTTTTAAACTGGCTGCTTCTCTCAGCAATGTGTGTTTAAGATTCATCAATGTCTGCATGACTTCATAGCTCATTCCTTATTATCACTGAATAGTATTCCAATTCTATTCAGTGTACCAGTTTGTTTATTTGTTTGCTTATTGAAGGACATCTTTGTTGCTTCCAGTTTTTGGTGATTATGAATAACGCTGCTATAAACATTTGCATGCAGGATTTGGGTAGAAACAAAATTTCAAATCGGCTGGGTAAATACCTAGGAGCAAGACTGCTGGGTAATATGGTAAGACCATGTTTAGCTTTGAAGGAAACTGCCAGATTGTCTTTCTTCTTTTTTTAATTAATTTATTTATTTATTGGCTGCATTGGGTCTTCGTTGCTGCACGTGTGCTTTCTCTAGTTGTAGCAAGTGGGGGCTACTCTTCATTGTGGTGCACTGGGCTTCTCATTGCTTCTCTTGTTGTGGAGCATGGGCTCTAGGCACACAGGCTTCAGCAGTTGTGGCACAGGGGCTCAATAGTTGTGGCTTGCAGGCTCTAGAGCACAGGCTCAGTAGTCGTGGCACATGGGGCTTAGTTGCTCCACGGCATGTGGGATCTTCCTGGACCAGTGCTCGAAGCCGTGTCCTCTGCATTGGCAGGTGGATTCTTAACCACTGGGCCACCAGGAAAACCCCAGACTGTCTTCCAAAGTGGTTGCACTATTTTACATTCCCACTACCAATGAATGAGAGTTCCTGTTGCTCCTCATCAGAAATTGCTCTATTAGCGTTTTGGATTTAGCTATTCTAACGGGTGTACAACATTTAACATAAAACATATACAATCAAAAATCACATGGAATTTTCACAGTAAAGACACTGATACTTTGCAAAGTCATCTATCTTTGTGTGAATTTTTTCCCCAAATAACATTTAAAACTATAATTTTATATTTGAGCTTAAACATGTGTTTATGCTGAAATTTACACTTGCTTAGAAAATATTCTAAAGAGTCTGGAACTATTTGCTCGAATATGACTTTGGGAAAAAATCACAGTAACTAACTCATTTTATCAATCACCTTAAAGTATTTGCTGCTTGCATACAGAAAATGCTAGGCTCTGGTCAAAGTTTCTGGTAACTGTGACTTTGAAGTATCAAGCAATTGTAATCTAAATAAGCAAACTGAGAAACACTGATAGATAAATTAAGGGTTAAACAGGATGTCCTTTGTACTTTATGTAACACTAGAAAAGGGGTGGGGGACTTGGATGAAGGTGGTCAAAAGGTACAAACTTCCAGATATAAGATAAATAAGTATTGAAAAGTGATGTACAACATGATGACTATAGTAAACACTGCTATCTAGTATATTTGAAAGTTGCTGAGAGTAGATCATGAGTTGTCATCACAAGAAAAAAAAAACTTTTTCTTTTTTTTTGTATCTATATAAGATGATGGATGTTGACTAAACTTATTGTGGTAGTCATTTCGCAATATTTGTAAGTCAAATCATGTTGTACACTTTAAACTTTTAACAGGGCTGTATGACAATTATAATTCAATGAAACTAAAACTTCTTTTGCTGTCATTAAGATAGCCAATTCCAAATCAAAACTGGTTGGTATATACAGCCAGATAGCCAGTGTCCTTCAATAGACATACACAATGTTTATTAATTAAGCTCTTTAAATTTTAATTTCATTATAATTAAAAAACAAACCAATATGTATGTAGGTAGGCAGTTTAAAATGTTTATCAGGAAAGCATGATACATGAAAGTCTCACAGAAGTTTTTTATGACACTCACTCAACAGAAGATGGATGTGTTTTACCAGGTACACGCTTAATACTAAGTCAGGAGAAAAAAAAAATAGAGCACATTAATTTAGTATAGGGGGAAGACAGGAAAAGATATGCTTCTTTAAAGTATCTCTAAATAAACCAGACTGCTAATCTTATTTTTAAAAATTCATAATTCTTATTTTTTTGGGAACCCTTTAAAAAGAGAGCCTATCTTAATTAACTGACATGTAATTGTTCTAACCATCTAGTTCCTGAACATAAAGAATGGATTAATCTAGTTAGTTTCTTAGACCATAAAAATTATCTGAATTATAAAAATACTTTTTAAAATACACACCTTTGTGTTGTTAAAATATATATATCTCCTGTGATTTTTTTATTACATACATTTCCTGCTATTTTCCCAATATCATAGCTGTGTCATATCTACAGTATATTTAAACAATGGTATGAATCAACAAATTTAGAAACAATCAGCACAGTTTTTGAAAAATCATCAAGTTGATTATTGTCCAGTAATCAATCAATTAAGTCAAAACAGCAGATCTAAGGTCCTCTGATAGAGAATACTGTAATGTAACACATTACCAATTCATTTCAACATGCTTATGGGTAGAGTATTATAGGTGACAGAAGAGAGCCTTGCTGGGAAGACTGGACAAACAAACAGAAATCAAAGGCTAAATGGAATTAAAGACTGAAATGTGTGGTACAAACAGTAAGTGTTATGTAATTTCAGACAAAAGACAGCTAAGTAGGTGGTCACTGGGGAGGACTGTGAGTTGAGGCTTGGAGGCATGAGTAAGATTTGGCTAGAGAAAGATAAGAGGAAGTGAGAACAGTGAAGGTGAAGGTGAGGATACCAGAGAACACAATAGATTCGCTCAAGTGAAAAGAGGAGGCAACAACCTCCACTGAAAAATACATTTAAACAAACAAGGTGGAACCAGAGTGAGCTTTAATGCTAGAATAAGTTTTATTAGATTCCACAGGCAATGAGAAGACACAGCGGCTGCATCAACAGAAGAGGGACATGAAAGAAACTATAAATGCTAAACAGGATTATAGAAACCAAACTGGGGTAACATATTTCATATATCACAAGGGAAAGAAGTATAGCTATGAATTCCAAATCAAAGCAAAAACTGGTATATAATTACTAAATAATGAACAAATAATTCATATATAAATAATACACTATATTTTTTAAACCCCTAGATTTCATAACAGTTAATTCTAAAGAAATTCCACAGTAGTGTTGCTGAGATTGCAAAGGCAAAAAACCTTTTGAGTAATGGAACAGTCAAGTATAAACATGCACACACACTGCAGTAAATATTCTTTCACTGCAATGAGGCCTATTTCCTACTGCAGTCAGTCCCTCCCACCCCAAACCCTTGCAATTATCCCTATTCTGCTTTCTTTTTTCTCCCTAGTACTTAAAACCTTCTGACATATAATTTATTTGCTTATTTTATTTGTTTACTGTATATGTCCCCTGACTACAAAGCAAGCTCCACAAAGGCAGGGATCTTTGTCTGTGTGGTTCCTAATATATACCAAACGCTTACATCAATGCCTGGAACATAGTAGGAACTTCAAATAAAAATATTTGTTGAATAATCAAATGAATATGGGAACTTTATTAAAATGAATTATAATATCTTGCATTCTCAGTTTAAAGAAGCAAGATATAAAGAGTTATTTTAAAATTGGTGAAAAGGAGAAAGCAGGAGGTATCGTGTAAATATTTATATGTTTAACTACCTTTATCTTCCAAGTTTCTTGAATAATTACTTTGATTTGAGTGAGAAGTTGAAAGATGAGGTGTATGAAGTAGAAAGAATAAGGAGAATTAACTATTACTTCACAGCCAAAAACTATTATAAGATTTTTTTCCTTCATGCAAAGGGCATATCATTTATTTTCTCAATATAGAAGGGTAATTAAATAGGCAGAGAATAAAGCATACTTGTTCCACTGGGTTTCGTGTTGTAAAAAAATCCATCTTTGCATTCATATTATATAAAAATTTAATGGAATAATAATCATTGAATTGAGATTTTACTTGCACTGATTTTACATAAATATGAAGGAAAAAACAAAGTTTAATTGAAAAATTTTGTTTATGGGAAATATTCTAGAAAGAAAAAGAGCTACAAAACAACAAGAATTATAAGATTTTATGTCAAACTCCATCTATCAAGCATCCATCCTTTTTAGAAAAGCTTAATTCCCAACCAGAAGTTTAGATGACCAAGGTCATTCAACTTTTAAAAATATAAATATTCACGAGTCCAACTTATTTTCCTTAAAGTTCTAAATATTTCACATGAGATAAATTTCAACCTCCTATAGACAAGATGAATATCTTCTTTTTTGACATAGTTTTCACATTTTAAATGTGTCTACATATAAGTTAATAACTTTAAAAAGGTCCTCCTAAACAGACATGAGAAAACAAAAAGATATGCTCCTTAAAAGTAACATTATGTGAATTAAAAAGGTCTTTCCACCATATTATTATTTTGTATTCCATGGTTAGTTGTTGCAAATATACTATCACTTCTTCAGAGACAGTTTGATGACTGCTGTGGCTGATTGATTTGTGATATTTTTCTATTGCTTTCCTATTTTGGAATTATGGTTTGAGGGCCTGACAGGCTCTACATTTTTACAAAAGTATTAGGGAATGCTATTAATCTATTTGGAAAATATATTTTTTCTTCTCTTGGTGCCAACTTAGTTTAAAGCATAAACTATAATCCTTTTAAATAAGCTGGACTCTAATCCCAAAACCATAGTTAGTAAACCTAAAAAATACTTTCAACTACAACATACACCATTATTGAGCACTTTCAAGTTTATTTCATTTAAAAATCAAAATAATCCTGAGTGGTACATATTATTATCTAGATTTTTATTGATTTAGGAATTGATGTTTAGAGAGGTTAAATAATTTGCTTAGGGTACCAAATAGTAAATTGTGGGACATGTTTTAAATCTAAAAAGCCTATAACATTAACCACAGACCATATGCATACATGAATCCATGAACCCCATTTTCAAGTGACCTTTATAAATTTAATATTTAAATGATCCCTGCCTAGGTGACTAACTTTAAAAAAATTTCAGAATCTGTGTAGGTCCAGCATATGACAGATGGCTTATTACAACAAATATAATTCATACAAAAATAACTACTAAGCAACAGTCTGTGGCCAAGATAGACAAGGTTCATATTCTCATGGGGTTTAAAATCTGGTGGTGGAAAAGAAAAACAAGCACACAGATAAATGTGCTACTTTGGGTTAATGTTTTGCGTAAGAAGAAAATTAAATAGAGTTAGTAGGATAAAGAGTAACTTGGGCTAGAGAAGAGCTTTTAGATAGAGTGGCTAGGGAAAACCTTTCCCACAAGAGGTGACATTTGAGCTGTGCCCTGAATAATGAGACACATATACTACATACATAAATACATATATATAAAATATTTATACAATTATATCTCCAGACATAGGTGTTTTTTAAAAGTTCACAGAGCTTCACTTTTACATGTTCAAGATGTGAGACAATTACACCAAGATTAATAAGAAAGTAGACTAAACAAAAGGCCACTAATTAATACTTTCTTACTACTATCATGCATTCATAAGCATTTTACAAGTTTAGTTTAGTCTTTAGATTTATGGTTTTAACTCAGAAGGTTTCCTTCCTATTGATCAAATTAAACTATTGATTTACAAATTTATTTCATTTGAAACTAAGTAAGAAAAAAAACACTGAAAAATTTTAGAGGCATGCAAAGGTTCATTTCTCAACTATATGTCTATCATTATTTTTTACAATTATTTTTACTTTATTGTGGTAAGGACACAAGATGAGATCTAAATGTAGCTTTGTAATATATTTTGAAAGGTGGAAGTGTGAGGCCTTCGGGTCTCTCCTTTTTAACACTGCTTTGACTATTTGGAGTCCTTTGTGGTTCCACATATATTTTAGATTTTTTTTTCCCACTTCTGTAAAAAGTGCCATTGACATTTTGACAGGGATTGCATTGAATCTGTAGATTGTTTTGGGTAGTATGGACACTTTAACATTGTCTTCCAATCCATGAGCAGGGGATGTTTTCTCATTTGTTTGTGTCTTTTTTTTTCTTTAATTTTTATTGGACTATAGTTGTTTTGCAATATTCTGTTAGTTTATACTATTCAGTGAAGTGAATCAGCTATACGTACACATATATCCCCTCATTTTTGGATTTGCTTCCCATTTAGGCCAACACAGAGCATTAAGTAGAGTTCCCTGTGCTATACAGCAGGTTCTCATTAGTTATCTATTGTGTACAAGGTATCAGTAGTGTATATATGTCAATCCCAATCTCTCAGTTCATCCCACCCCCCACTTTTCCCCTTGGTATCCACAGGTTTGTTCTCCACATCTGTGTCTCTATTTCTGCATTGCAAATAGGATCGTTTATACCAGTTTTTTCAGATTCCACGTATATGCATTAACATACAATATTTGTTTTTCTCTTCCTGACTTATTTCACTCTGCATGACAGTCTCTAGATCCATCCATATCTCTATAAATGACCCAATTTCGCTCCTTTTTAAGGCTGAATAATGTTCCACTGTATATATGTACCACAAATTTTTTTCCCATTCCTCTGTTGACGGACATTTAGGTTACTTCCATATCTTGGCTATTGTAAATAGTGCTGCAATGAAGATTGGGGTGCATGTATCTTTTTGAATTACAGTTTTCTCTGGGTATATGCCCAGGAGTAGGATTGGTGGATCATATGGTAGTTCAATTTGTAGTTTTTTAAGGAATCTCCATACTGTTTTCTATAGTGGCTGTATCAAATTGCATTCCCACCAACAGTGTAAGAGGGTTCCCTTTTCTCCACACCCTCTCCAGCATTTATCATTTGTAGATTTTTTGATGATGGCCATTCTGACCAGTATGAGGTGATACCTCACTGTAGCTGTGACTTGCATTTCTCTAATAATTAATGATGTTGACCATCTTTTCATATGTTTGTTGGCCATCTGCCTGTCTTCTTTGGAGAAATGTCTATTTAGGTCTTCTGCCCACTTTTGGTTTGGGTTGTTTGTTTTTCTGATATTGAGCTGCATGAGCTGCTTGTATGTTTTGGAGATTGATCCTTTTTAAGTTGCTTCATTTGCAAATATTTTCTCCCATTCTGAGGGTTGCCTTTTTGTCTTGTTTATACTTTCCTTTGCTGTGCAAAAGCTTTTAAGTTTAATTAAATCTCACTTGTTTATTTTTGTTTTAATATCATTCCTCTAGGAGGTGGGTCAAAAAAGATCTTGCTGCAATTTATGTCAAACAGTGTTCTGCTCATGTTTTCCTCTAAAAGTTTTATAGTGTCTGGCCTTACATTTAGGTCTTTAATCCATTTTGAGTTTATCAACATTTGAATTATAAGGGTCCCATAAGAAGTAGAGAAAGAGAAAGGGTCTTAGAAAATATCTGAAGAGATTATAGTTGAAAACTTCACCAACATGAGAAGGGGAAGAGTCAATCAAGTCCAGGAGGCACAGAGACTCCCATACAGAATAAACTCAAGAAGAAACATGCTGAGACACATAATAATCAAACTAACAACAATTAAATACAAAGAAACAATATTAAAAGTATCATGGGAAAGCAAAAAATAAAATAGGAGAGAATACCATATGGTTATCAGTTGATCTTTCAGGAGAAACTCTGCAGGTCAGAAGGGAGTGGCAGGATATATTTAAAGTGATGAAAGGGAAAAACTACAACCAAGACTACTCTTAACTAGTAAGGCTTTCACTAAAATTTGACAGAGAAATCAAAAGCTTTACAGACAAGCAAACACTAAGAGAATTCAGCACAACCAGACCAGCTTTACAACAAATGCTAAAAGAACTTCACTAGGCAGGAAACACAAGAGAAGAAAAAGACCTACAAAAACAAACACCAAATAATTAAGAAAATGGTAATAGGAACATACATATTGATAATTACCTTAAATATAAATGGATTAACTGCTCCAACCAAAAGACACAGGCTGGCTGAATGGATACAAAAAGAAGACCATTTTATATGCTGCCTACAAGAAACCCACTTCAGACCAAGGGATACATATACACTGAAAGGAAAGGGATGGAAAAAGATATTCCATGCAAATGGAAGTCAAAAGAAAGCTGGAGTAGCAATACTCATATCAGACAAATTAGACTTTAAAGTGAAGACTATTACAAGAAACAAGGAAGGACACTACAAAATGATCAAGGGATCCATCCAAGAAGAACATATCACAATGGTAAATATCTATGCCCCCAACATAGGAGCCCCTCCATACATAAGGCAACTGCTAACAGCCATAAAAGGGGACATTGACAGTAACACAATAATAGTGGGAGATGTGAACACCCCACTTACATCAATGGACAGATCATTCAAACAGAAAATAAATAAAGACACACAAGCTTTAAATGACACATTAGACCATCTCAACTTAATTGATTTCTATAGGACATTCCATCCAAAATTGGCAGAATACACTCTTCCCAAGTGCACATGGAACATTTTCCAGGATAGATTACATCTTGGGTCACAAATCAAACCTCAGCAAGTTCAAGAAAATTGAAATCATATCAAGCATCTTCTCAGACCACAACGCCATGAGACTAGATATCAATTACAGGAAAAAACCTGCAAAAAATACAAACACATGGAGGCTAAACAATTCACTATTAAATAACCAAGAAATCACTAAAGAAATCAAAGAGGAAATCAAAAAATATCTAGCAACAAATGACAATGAAAACACAACAACCCAAAACCTATGGGACGCAGCAAAAGCAGTTCTAAGAGGGAAGTTTATAGCAATACAGTCCTACCTTAAGAAACAAGAAAATTATCGAATAAACAACCTAACCTTACACCTAAAACAATTAGAAAAAGAAGAACAAAGAAACCCCAAAGTGAGCAGAAGAAAAGAAATCATAAAGATCAGAGCAGAAATAAATGAAAACGAAAGGAAGGAAGCAATAGCAAAAATTAATAAAACTAAAAGCTGGTTCTTTGAGAAGATTAACAAAATTGATAAACCATTAGCCAGACTCATCAAGAAAAAAAAGGGAGAAGATGCAAATCAACAGAATTAGAAATGAAAAAGGAGAAGTAAAAACCAATACCACAGAAATACAAAAGATCATGAGAGACTACTACAAGCAACTATATGCCAATCAATTGGATAACCTGGAAGAAATGGATAAATTCTTAGAAAAATACAATCTTCCAAGACTGAACCAGGAAGAAATAGAAACTATGAACAGACCAATCACAAGTATGGAAATTGAGGCAGTGATTAAAAAATCTCCCAACAAACAAAAGCCTAGGGCTAGATGGATTAATGGGCGAATTCTATCAAACATTTCGAGAAGAGCTAACACCTATCCTTCTCAAACTCTTCTAAAATATTGCAGAAGGAGGAACACTCCCATACTCATTCTACAAGGCCACGCTCACCCTGATACCAAAACCAGGCAAATACGTCACAAAAAAAGAAAATTACAGGCCAATATCACTGATAAATACAGAAGCAAAAATCCTCTACAAAATACTAGCTAACAGAATCCAACAGAACATTAAAAAAATCATACACCATGATCAAGTGGGGTTTATTCCTGGGATGCAAAGATTCTTCAATATATGCAAATCAATCAACGTGATACATCATATCAACAAACTGAAGCATAAAAACCATATGATCATCTCAATAGATGCAGAAAAAGCTTTTGACAAAATTCAACATCCATTTATGATAAAAGCTCTCCAGAAAATGGGCATAGAAGGAAATTACCTCAACATAATAAAAGCCATATATGAGAAACCAAAAGCCAACATTGTTCTAAATGGGGAAAAACTGAAAGAATTCCTTCTAAGAACAGGAACAAGACAAGGGTGTCCACTCTCACCATTATTGTTCAACACAGTTTTGGAAGTGTTAGCCACAGCAATCAGAGAAGAAAATGAAATAAAAGGAATCCAAGTTGGAAAAGAAGAAATAAAATTGTCACTCTTTGTAGATGACATGATATTATACATAGAAAACCCTAAAGACTCTACCAGAAAACAGCTAGCACTAATTGATGAGTTTAGTAAAGTAGCAGGATACAAAATTAATGCACAGGAATCTCTTGCATTCCTATACACTAACAATGAAAGAGCAGAAAGAGAAATTAAGGAAACTCTCCCATTCACCATTGCAACAAAAAGAATAGAATACCTAGGAATAAACCTGCCTAAGGAGGCAAAAGATCTGTATGCAGAAAACTTTAAGACACTGATGAAAGAAATCAAAGACGACACAAACAGATGGAGGGACATACCATGTTCCTGGATTGGAAGAATCAACATCGTGAAAATGACTGTACTACCCAAAGCAATTGACAGATTCAATGCAATCCCGATCAAATTACCAATGGCATTTTTCACAGAACTAGAGCAAAAAATCTTACGATTTGTATGGAAACACAAAAGACCCTGAATAGCCAAAGCAATCTTGAGAAGGAAAAATGGAGTTGGTGGAATCAGGCTTCCTGACTTCAAACTCTACTACAAGGCCATAGTGATCAAGATAGTATGGTACTGGCACAAAAATAGAAAGGAAGATCAACGGAATACAATAGAGAACTCAGAGGTAAGCCCAAACACATATGGGCACCTTATCTTTGACAAAGGAGGCAAGAATATACAATGGAAAAAACACAGCCTCTTCAACAAGTGGTGCTGGGAAAATTGGACCGCTACATGGAAAAGAATGAAATTAGAACACTTCCTAACACCATACACAAAAATAAACTCCAAATGGATTAAAGACCTACGTGTAAGGCCAGACATTATAAAACTCCTCGAGGAAAACATAAGCAGAACACTCTCTGACATCCATCAAAGCAAGATCCTTTTGGACCCACCTCTTAGAATCATGGAAATAAAATCAAGAATAAACAAATGGGACCTCATGAAACTTAAAAGCTTTTGCACAGCGAAAGAAACCATAAACAAGATAAGAAGGCAACCCTCAGAATGGGAAAAAATAGTTGCCAACGAAACAACAGACAAAGGATTAACCTCCAAAATATACAAGCAGCTTATGCAGCTTAATGCCAAAAAAGGAAATAACCCAATCCACAAATGGGCAGAAGACCTAAACAGACATTTCCCCAGAGAAGACACACAGATGGCCAACAAACACATGAAAAAATGCTCAACAACACTAATCATCAGAGAAATGCAAGTCAAAGCCACAATGAGGTATCACCTCACACTGATCAGAATGGCCATCATCACAAAATCTGCAAGCAACAAATGTTGGAGAGGGTGTGGAGAAAAGGGAACTCTCCTGCACTGTTGGTGGCAATGTAAGTTGGTACAGCCACTATGGAAAACAGTTTGGAGGTTCCTTAAAAAACTACAAATAGAACTACCATATGATCCAGTCATCCCACTCCTGGGCATATACCCAGAGAAAACCATAATCCTAAAAGAAACTTGTACCATAATGTTTATTGCAGCACTATTTACAATAGCCAGGACATGGAAGCAACCTAAATGCCCATCAGCAAATGAATGGATAGAGAAGATGTGGCACATGTATACAATGGAATATTACTCAGCTATAAAAAATGAATGAGATGGAGCTATATGTCATGAGGTGGATAGACCTAGAGTCTGTCATACAGAGTGAAGTAAGTCAGAAAGAGAAAGTCAAATACTGTATGCTAACTCATATATATGGAATCTAAAAGTGGTAGTGATGAACTCAGTGACAAGACAAGAACGAGGACACAGATGCAGAGGATGGACTGGAGAACCCGAGGTTTAGGGGGTGGGGGGTGAAGGGGAAGCTGAGATGAATTGAGAGAGTAGCCTAGACATATAAATACTACCAACTGTAAAATAGATAGACAGTGGGAAGTTGCTGTATAACAAAGGGAGTTCAACTCGAGGATGGATGATGCCTTAGAGGACTGGAATGGGGAGGGTGGCGGGGAGTCAAGGGAGGGAGGGAATAGGGGGATATGTGTATAAATACAGATGATTGAACTTGGTGTACCTCAAATATAAATAAATAAATAAATAAAATGAAAAAAAAAGAAAAATCATATCAAGCATCTTTTCCAACCACAACACTATGAGACTAATTTCTTTATTAATATTTTGTAGTTTTCATTGTACAGGCATATCTCATTTCACTGCACTTCACTTTATTACACTTTGCAGATGATGCGTTTTGTTTGTTTGTTTGTTTGTTTGTTATTGTTCTTCATTTGTTTGTTTTACAAATTAAAGTTTTGTGGAAACCCTGCATCAAGCAAGTATATTGGTGTCATTTTTCCAATAACATTTGCACATTTCAAGTCTCTGTGTCACATTTTGGCAATTCTCACAATATTTTAAACTTCATTATTATAATTTTTTTATACTGTGATCAGTAATCCTTGATGTTACTTACTACTGTGAAAAGATTACAACTTGCTGAAGGCTCAAATGATGGTTAGTAATTTTTAGCAATAGAGTCTTTTAAATTAAGGCATGCACATTGTTTTGTTAGACATAATGCTAGTGCACACTTAATAGACTATTGCATAGCATAAATATAACTTTTATATGCACTGGGAAACCAAACACTTTGTATGACTCACTTTATAGAAATATTTGCTTTATTGTGGTGATCTAGAACCAAACCCACAATATTTCTGAGGCAGGCCTATACATTTTTTATCTCCTTAGTTAAGTTTATTCCTAAGTATTTTATTCTTTTTGATGCTATTGCAAATGGAATTATTTTCCCAATTTCTTTTTCAGATAGTTCATTGTTAGTGTATAGAAACACAGCAGATTTTTGTTTCCTGCAGCTTTACTGAATTCAGTCATTACTCTTAACAGGGTCTTTTTGTGGAGTATTTAGGGTTTTGTGTATGTAAGATCATGTCATCTGCAAACAGAGATCATTTTACTTTTTCCTTTCCAATTTGTATGCCTTTTATTTCTTTTTCCTGTCTGATTGCTATGGCTAATACTCCCAGTTCTATGTTGAATAGAAGTGGTGAGAGTGAGCAACCTTGCCTTTTTCCTGACCTTCGATGTAAGCTTTTCATTTTTCCCCATTGAGTATGATGTTAGTTTTTGGCTCTTCATATACGACCTTTATCATATTGAGGGCCTATCCTTCTTTTCCTAGTTTGCTAAGGGTTTTTATCATGAAATGGTGTTGAATTTTATCAATGCTTTTTCTGCATCTATTAAGATGATAATGTGAGTATCATATGTTATTTTAATACACTATATTACATTAATTGATTTTCACATGTTAAAACATCCTTGCATCCCTGAGATAAATCCAACTTGGTAATGATGTATGATTTTTTTTTTGGGGGGGGGAGAGGGTTTTTATTTATTTTTATTTTTTTTGGGGGGGTACACCAGGTTCAATCATCTGTTTTTATACACATATACCCGTATTCCCTCCCTTCCTTGACTCCCCCACCCTCGAGTCCCCCCCACCCTCCCCGCCCCAGTCCTCTAAGGCATCTTCCATCCTCGAGTTGGACTCCCTTTGTTATACAACAACTTCCCACTGACTATTTACAGTTGGTAGTATATATATGTCTGTGCTACTCTCTCACTTCATCTGTTTCCCCTTCACCCCCTGCCCCCTCCCATACCTCGAGTTCTCCAGTCCATTCTCTGTATCTGTGTCCTTGTTCTTGTCATTGAGTTCATCACTACCATTTTTAGACTCTGTATATGTGAGTTAGCATACAATATTTGTCCTTCTCTTTCTGACTTATTTCACTCTGTATGACAGATTGTAGTTCTATCCACCTCATTACATATAGCTCCATCTCATCCCTTTTTATAGCTGAGTAATATTCCATTGTATATGTATGCCACATCTTCTGTATCCATTCATTTGTTGATGGGCATTTAGGTTGCTTCCATGTCCTGGCTATTGTAAATAGTGCTGCAATAAACATGATGGTACAAGTTTCTTTTGGGATTATGGTTTTCTTTGGGTATATGCCCAGGAGTGGGATGACTGGATCATATGGTAGTTCTATTTGTAGTTTTTTAAGGAACCTCCAAATTGTTTTCCATAGTGGCTGTACCAACTTACAGTCCCACCAACAGTGCAGGAGAGTTCCCTTTTCTCCACACCCTCTCCAACATTTGTTGTTTCCAGATTTTGTGATGATGGCCATTCTGATCGGTGTGAGGTGATACCTCATTGTGGCTTTGACTTGCATTTCTCTGATGATGAGTGATGTTGAGCATCTTTTCATGTGTTTGTTGGCCATCTGTATGTCTTCTTTGGAGAAATATCTATTTAGGTCTTCTGCCCATTTGTGGATTGGGTTATTTGCTTTTTTGGTATTAAGCTTCATGAGCTGCTTGTATATTTTGGAGGGATGTATGATATTTTTAACATGCTGTTAAATTCAGTTTTCTAGTATTTGTTCAAGGATTTTTGCATCTACATTCATCAGGAATAGTGGTTGTAGTTTTCTTATAGTGTTTTTGTCTGGCTTTGGTATCATGGTAATGGTAACCTCTAAAAATGAGTTTGGGTATGTTATCTCCTTTGTTTCTATAGCTCCCAGAGGTTTAGAGTATGCTGCATCTTATCAGCACTCTGACACAGATGAGATAGAAGCCAGTTCTTCAGACAGCACCTGGAAAGGTTGGAATATTGGATGTTTGGTACATGTCTTTCCCTCCTCAGGAAGAAGCTGTGAGCTGACTGTTTCCTCCCAATTATATGCTGCTGTGCCAGGGGTGGGAATTATGGTGAGAAGGTGTCTCCAATATTCTTACCAGTTTAATGGAGCTAATTTCATACTTGCCCTGGGTGCAAGAGCCTCTAACCTGTGTCTTGGTTTCTCACAAAAGGAACTGAACTGTGTATTGCTGTTGAATTCTGATTTCATGTGGGGAAGGAGAATCTTGCTGACACCATTCCTATTATTTTTTAAAGAGAGTAAAACTAGAGTTTCAAAGGTTTAGTTTAATATTTGTTTGACTCAATTTTATTGCTCTTTTTTTCTAAGGAGAATGTATTGTATTTTTGGTGGCTTTAAATTGTATTACATGTTTAAAACATTATGGTGCTCTCATACTTTCACTGGATTTCTTAAAAATTCTGAAATTAAATAAATCTGTAGAACTAAAAATATATTGCAATTAACCTGAGTAGATCACTAAGTACCAATCTGTATTTTTTAAGTTCTCCTTTCTGTTGAAAGTTACACATGGGAAAATATTTTGAGAAAATCTCAGGGTATAGATAGAAGTGACAGAAATTAGAGAGGATTTAATTGAAATTGTAAATAAATCACGTAGATTCTATCAACCTGTAGCCTTTTGGGAAAAAAGTCATTTAAAAAATTTGGTGGAATTAATTTTCACAATATCACGCAATTATTGCTAGACAATGGAGTCTGATCAGTGTATCCCAACCACTAGAACCAGGACAGTGTTTCACAACCTTGGCTCATCATAAGAATCACTGGGCCATTTATTAAGAATACTGTTTTCAGGTCTTCCTCTAGAGCTTCTGATTCAGTATATCTTGTGTAGTATCCAGACATTTATTTTTAACAGGCCACCATCACCACCAATGGACAAACTCCAATAATTCTTATGATCAGGCAAGGTTGGGAAACACATACTGAATGGATGGATCTTCACATTACTGACTGTGTTCTCCAGGCTTGCCCTTCATTCCAGGTGCTAAAGAGAATGAGTTGCCATTAGAACCCATTTGCAATGACTTACTTAAAAGGTTGTACTTCCATATCTTTCCAAAACTGACTGAAACAGATAATTAACCACATTCATTCTTCCACTTTCCTTTTAGTTCAGACCCTGTCTCAGGCATGTCAAGACTCCAAAGGAAAAAAAAAGAAAAATAGTGATCTTACTCAAAAACAAAACAAAACAAAAAACCAAAAAGCTGAGGACTTCTGCTGAAAACAAACAGTAGCTTTTTCCCTTTCCTGATGCTACTATGAGGCAAAATACTAAAGAGTGGAACTATGAGTTCTAATCCAAATTCAATCATTTGCTAGATATTATAGTCTTTTCAAGTAACTTAACCATCCTGAATTTAGTTTTTTCATCTATAAAGTCTCAATAGCAATGCCTGCCCTACTATCTCTCTACCTTTTTGCAAGGGTTAGAAAGAGATAATCTAAACAAAATGCCTTTAAAGTATAAAATACGGTACATATGATAGCATTATTTTTACTATTGAAGAGCCACAATCTGAGTAGAATTAACATACATTGTGGGCTTCCCTGGTGGCACAGTGGTTACGAATCCACCTGCTAATGCAGGGGACACAGGTTTGAGCCCTGGTCTGGAAAGACCCCACATGCTGTGGAGCAACTAACCCCATGCGCCACAACTACTGAGCCTGTGCTCTAGAGCCCACGAGCCACAACTACTGAGCCCATGTGTCACAACTGCTGAAGCCCGTGCACCTAGAGCAAGTGCTCCACAACAAGAGAAGCCATGGCAATGAGAAGCCAGGACACCGCAATGAAGAGTAGACCCCACTCTCCACAACTACAGAAAGCCTGTGCTCAAGCAACGAAGACCCAACGCAGCCAATAAATAAAAGAAAAAAAAAGTATGTTTATAAAAAAATATATATATAACATACATAGTTTGTTATAATAACAATCAGAAGCATTTTGTAGTTTTCAAAAGTCGAAAAGCATCAAGATTTTAAAAATTCTATAGTAATTCCCTAACTTATATAGACCTACTCTGATTCCACAGGTGGCAGCATATGCTCATACAGTTTGGTTATACAAAAAACTAAAGCAAATGAAAATTCCTTATTTCTTCTGTATTGGTAATTAATCTACATTTTCTCAGTTCCAAACACACTCTTCTATACCATGTTTTTGATGGGACTCTGCAAACCACTTTTCTGCTTTACCAACTGTCATTGAATGAGATGCTGCCATTAGAGAGCAGTAGAAGGAGATTGGAAGGCTGAAGAAGAGAAGATGGTCCTTCCTTCCTGCTTTGCTTCCTATTCCTATCAGTATCACCTAAGGAACAACCCTTCATCCTGGCATTGGTTGTTGGTAATAGTAGCAGTTGGTTTTTCTACACTACCAGGATCAACCTCATTGTGCCCCCAGAGGTACGAGTATTAGCTGGCAGTGTACCAAACTCAGAAATGAGTCCTATCTTAGCAAACCTCTCCTCTAATTTTGTAGTTTCTGAAAATACAAGCTTCTCTTTGTTTTCCTAGCCCAAGGGGTGATAGCTACTTCCTGAATTTAATACTCTTGTTGCTTCAAAGTTTCCTTTTTGCTTTTTAAAATCCTCTAAAGCCTGTCTAAAAAATTTATCATGTTAAATTCTTCTGGCGAGTTTTCTATTTTCCTGCTTGGTTCCTTACTGATACAAACCATCCATTTAATAATTAGTTTCATAAAGATGACTTTTCAGGATGGTGTGCATGGACAGTAACTGTAATATAAAAATGAGTAAAACCAAAATAAAGGTATTTCACACTCTCTAGAATAACAAATATTGGCAAAGATATAGAGATAAAGGAACAATCATACATTAATGGTGGAAATGTAAAATGGTACAACCACTTTGGAAAACAGTTTGATAGTTTCTCAAAATGTCGAATATAAACTACCATACAACCCAGCAATTCCACTCATTGGTACCTGCCAAAGAGAAACAAAAACACTTCTACCTGTAGGATTGCATGCAAACATTCATAACAGCATTAATAATAGCCCCAAATTGGAAGCAACCTAAAAGCCCATCAACTTGTGAATGGATAGACAAAGAACAGTATATCCATACAATATAATACAATTCAGTAATGAAAAGGAATTAACTAGTGCCACATGATGCATAATAGATGAATCTCAAGAAGATTATGCACTGTGACAAAAGTTAGATACAAGAGACCACATATTGTATGATTCTCTTTACATGAAATCTCCAGAAAAGACAAATACAAATTCATAGAGACAGAAAATAGATCAGTAGTTGCCTGAGGTTGGGGATAGAAATGTGGAATATCTGGAAATAGACATGAGAGATATATTACAGAGATTGAAAATGTTCTAAAACTGATATATGATGATGTTTTCACCACTAAGTAAAGTTACTAAAAATCATTGAACTCTACACTTGAAATGGGTGCAGTACATAAACATATACTGTAGTAAAGTTGTTTTATGAAGAGACGCTGTTAAGGGAATGAAAGAGAAGCCACAGATAGGGAGAAAATAATTACAGATAATACAGCTGATAAAGGACCTATGTCCAGGATACAGAAAGAATTCTCAAAACTCTATAATAAGGGAACACAACCCAATAAAAAATGGGCAAAATATTTGAAAGACACTTCACCAAAGAAGATATGGAGATAGCCAATAAGAGCATGTAAAGGTGCTCAACACCATGAGTCATAAGATAAACATAAATTTAAACCACAATATGACCACCCATTATAATAGCTAAATTTTTTTTAATCATACCAAGTTTTGGTAAGGATGTGAAGGAATCAAAAATATAATACTATAAAACTGACAATAACAAATATTGGCAAAAATATGGAGATAAAGGAACAATCATACATTGATGGCAGGGATGTGAAATGGTACAACCACTCTGGAAAACAGTTTGGCAGTTTCTAAGAAAGCTAAACATACACCTACCCTATGATCCACCCATCCTGATAAGTATTTACACAGGAGGAGTGATAGCACATATCCATACAAAGACTTGTACATGAATGTTTACAGCAGCTTTATTTATAATAGCCTAAAATTAGAAACAAACTAAATGTTCATTAACAGGTGAATGGATAAACAAATTATTTTTATTCATATAGGGAATTAGTACTTGACAATTAACACAACATGAATGAATCTCAAAATAATCAGCCTGAGTGAAAGAAACCAGATGAAAAAGAGAGTACATGCTGTATGCTTCCATCTATATAAAATTATTGAAAATGCAAACTAGTGATAAGAAGGAGATCAGTGGTTGCATGGTGAGGTAGGAGGGCAAAAGGTAGGGCAAATTGATTGAAAGGGGGCATTAGGAAACTTTTAGGGTTGATGGGTATGTTCACCCAAGATTGTTCCTTGAGCATATACACATATCAAAACATCAAATTGTATGATTTAAATATGTATAATTTAACTTCTGTTAATTATACCTCATTAAAGTTTTTTAAAAAACTAACAATTCAGTTATTAGAAAACCTGGGTATTTGAATCTTCTTTTTCAACTGTAAATCTTATGAACTTTACATATAGATCAAGTTTGTATGATGAAAATTTAGCATTCAAATTGACAAGTGCTATAAGTGTAAAATATACGATTTCAAAGATTTTGTATCGTAATAAGAATATGTAAAAATCTCAATTTTTATACAAATTACATGTTTAAATGATAAGATTTTGAATATAACAAGTTAAAGTATATTATTAAAATTAATTTTAACATCAGTTTTTAACTTTTTTAATGTTGCTACTAGAAAATATAAGCAATATATGTCTCATATTGTATTTCTATTGTACTACACAGGTTCACAATGTGCCAGACATTGTGCTTGATCTTAGGGATACAATGGTGAGAAAAAACAGATGTTTTCCTTGGTCTCATGGAGCTAATGATCTAGATTTAACAGGAAGAGAGGTATTCATGAAATAACTACATAATCAAATATAAAATGCCATTGTGACAAACGCCCATGTTGGTCACTTTCTAGCTTCTTCTGGAAGCACACTTTATCCACACAATGAAATATAACCATTGCCTTTGAAAATTCTCTCACCCACTTTTAAGGAAAATTTTACCCATGTCCTTCAGTCAAACCCACTAAGAATAAACCACTAGTTAAATACGTTGTGTTTATTACTTGTTGCAGCAAAGGAGAACACATACCATGGAGAACCATGACATGTCTTGGTAAGAAGATGTTAGGAATAAATTATCAGAGGATTTGGGCTTTTGTTGGGTGATTTAGGGGAGGGTATAAGGAAGTGAGCGTTTGCTCTAGATTGGATGCTGTGAGAAAGTGGGGGCAATTCTATGATAGGGTATATTGCATGTGGCATTGCAGCCTTGATTTTAGCTGTTGAGACAAAATTGTGAAGTAGCCTTGTTTTGTTTCATTTTTTGGTCTCTGAGTAATCTTGTTTGAGATTGTACTCTGAAATTGAACAATGTGTTCAACAAGAGAACAAAATAGACCGACTATGAGTGTCTGGCCAGCATGTAATAATATTGTGGCCTAGCTCTGAACATCAGTTCAATTTTGGATGACAGTGGCTGTTTTTTTTTTTCTGTCTCACTAGTATATACTTTGACATCATCATGCACACTGTATTTAACATTGTACAAGGGTGAGTCAAAAATTATCCGCACTCCGGTTATATTAAAACTTCTGTTGGTCGCACTGTCTTATCAGCGTTTTCTGCTCAAGGCTACTGTCTCCCCAGTCATTGCTGTTCAGGTGTGAATGTGTTACATCAGTTCATTTGTAACTGTGGTGAGAGCAAAAATGGATGCCTCACTTGTGATGTGCACAAAAGAAGAGCAGTGTGCAATGATTCATTTTTTGTGGTCTGCAGGTGTACCCGGTGCCATTATTTATCAAGACTTTGTGCGCACTATGGAGAAAGTGTTTTGTCATGAAGAAGTGTGTATGAATGGATAGAGAAGTTCAAGGAAGGTCGCACAAGTGTTAGCCATCAAGAAGGAACCAGGCACCTGTCCACATCCACGGCTGATGACAACACTGAGCGTACACTTGAAATGATTCTGTTTTCTGGTATTCTCAAGGGCCAGTATTGGAACAGTATTAGGAAAAAGGTTCCCCAATCAACAGTGCTCATTACATTGAGATGCTTAGTGAAGAACCGAAGCCTAAACTTTGGATTAAATGTAGAAGACTGCTATCCAAGGGCATTGTGATCTTGCATGACAATGCACGTCCGCACACTTCTGCCTACACTGTTGACACTAAAAACTTTGTTTTGAGGTGTTAAAGCATCCTCTCTGTAGTCCTGATCTTGCTGCACCGGACTTTCACCTGTTTGGTTCCCTGAAAGCAGCCCTACGAGGACGAATATTCACTTCTGATGAAGAAGTGAACACAGCTGTGCATTCCTGGCTCACAGCTAAGCCTAAAACATTTCTTAATGAGGGAATATGAAAGCTTGTTGACAGATGGACAAAGTGTACTGGAAAACGAGGAGATTATGTCAAAAAATGATGTTTTTGTCTTTTCTAAAGGTTAATTAAAATAAATTCTACAGCCAGAGTGCAGATAATTTTTGACTCACCCTCATAGTTTTCCTTCGAAGGAAAAGTTACATCAAAATTTCCTGCATGTTAAAATGCAGATTTATGGGTCCTACACAGACCAACTGAATAAGATTCTTCGGGAAAATACAATTTTAATGAAATTCTGTTATATTAATATTATAAGAATCATAACAGTTTTAGCAGAAAGCCAGAAAATAATATTGTTAAAATATTAGTCATCACTTCTAAATACTGAAGTACACAAGTAATAAATAGTAATGTAAATTATTTAACTTTAAGATATTTATATCAATCATGATTCAATTCTCTGATCAAATTAACTGGGATTATTAGATGTAGAAAAATTATGATATTTTATGAAATACTTTTAAATGTTTTTTTAAAACTGCAAAAACCTGCTCAAAGACTATACAATGTGCTATACTACTGCATTTTATTTAAGGTTACCTTTTTAGTATATGCAAATATGAGATTAATTAACTTACTGAGGTTCAGTTTTGCCAACTTTACAAATATCATGACAATTTTCTCAATGGCATTCTTACTGACGAGACAGGGGGAAACCCATTTGCTGCTTTAAATGAAAGATTACTTACTGCTCTTTTTCTAGAACACCCTGTAATCCAAGGCACAGTAAGGTTTCCTGAAATCTGTGGAAACAACAAATGGAATCTCAGTAAGGTATGCATTGACACTACTTGGAATGCTGATCAACACCAAAGAATTCATACAAGATGTCAAGATAGGTCTGCATTCAGAGCATATCTCCCATGTGGACAATGCTGTTACCTTATTGAAAGCAAGAGATTTAAAAGGCCTTCCTTTGTGGGAAAGTTCAAGAAGTAATGCAGTTCTTCTGAAAATTCAAGAAAATTTTGAGGACACTGTTCTGGCCTGCAAGTATGGTTTGCAAATCTATGGACAATAAAATTATTATAATAAAAATACAGTGCTCTGTGGAATAAATGTTACAATAATTAAATTAACTATATTAGCTCTCTAGATTTATTCATCTTACATAACTGCAAGTCCCTTTTTAAGTAGAAACTACTAAGGTGAATAGCTAGTAACACCTTATTACATCAGCATTGGCTCTTAAGGAGATAGATGCTACTCTCATAGGATTCTGTGGAGTGTTTACAGAGACCAAGGTGTTTCTGTGAGCTATGGCTCAGGTTAGCCTGGACTTAACCATACCTTTTCCTGGGACACACAAGGATTGTGGAGTACTCCAAACTCTCCACTTGCCCTATCCTTCTCTCCCAAACATATGCTTCCCAACAGACTGACAAGTCAAATCAGTCTTGCTAAATGGTAGTGGTGGCGGGAATGTGGTGTTCAGTCAAACATTTATTGGTTTTGATAAATTATATTCAGTGATGGTCCATGAATTTGTATTATGCTTACTGATAAGAAGTGATGATCAAACAGTCAAGGTAAATAGTAAAGTAATATCCTCAGTTATTAAAATTTCAGGTAAATGATTACTGTCCCTGGCCACCAGACCTGCCATTTCACTTTGAGTTCAAAATACATCAATATGCCAAGGACAGGCTAAAGACGATATAAACCCCCAAATAATACTTGTAAGGAAAATTTTTTTTCTCACGTTAAAAATCCCATTACAGTAAAATGGCAATTAACTAGAATGCTTGAGGGTCATGAGAAGGTGTGAATAATTGATTTTTTAAAATGGTGAACTGAGAGTGAAAACAAAATTTCTACAGAAAAATTCTTTAAAAGGTACACTTTCATGTCCTCTCACTAATACTTGGTATATGATACAATGTTTGCAAAGTAAATTGATTGCTAGTCTCAATGAAGGAAGTAAATCTGCTAAAATAATCACATAATGTACTCTTGAAAAAATACAGATATCCAACTATTTTGGAATATGTGTGCACATACTTCCATCTGTGAGGATATTTTAAAACTGAATATGTAAAATTGCTAGAGAAAATACATTAAACAAAATGAATTTCAACCCCCCATAAACTAGTAACTGCTAAAAAGTTAATATGAAACAATAAAAATGATACATATACTAAACATGGTAACTGAATTCCTTTAAACATGGACCTTATACGTTTTAAGAGTATAAAATGTGGTTTCTTTATTAAGTCAATTGTATGTAACCAAGAAAATGGAAAATTCCTATAAGCACCTTAACATTCAAATATTATAAATTCCATGTGATTTGGGAAGAGATGATTTCATTTTTTTGTTTTATAATTCTGTGGCACCAGTTACATGATACTCATGCTATATTCAACTACCCTCTATTATTTACTTCAAATCTATTCTTCAGTTCCTTATGTTTCTGCTAAAACTCAGGAATGGTCAAGCATAGTAGCTAAATTTGTAGGCTTTTTTGAATCATAGTACTGTATAAATGCATCCCTCAAATTTGGAAAGTTTTCTTTGGTGCGATAGTGATGTCAAGGTTTCTCCCTCACCAGAAGCTATAAAAACAGTATTTCAAATAAGTCAGGTAATATACTTCTCATTTAAGTGATATTTAAGTTCCAACACATTTTCAATACCCTGGTTTGTAAAATTGCAAAATAAATCTGCAAGACAAGACTGATTTAACAAATATATTAGAGCTTACATATCCAAATGAGTACTGTGTGTTTCAAAGTAAAAAACTTAGGAAGCTATAAAGTCATTACAATGATATTGCTATTATTGAAAGCACTTTGGGAACTTTTCTTGTGGAATTGTTAGTTCATGACTCACCCAGATATTCTATCTCATTCACATTGCCTCTATTTTAACTGAAAATATAGCAGTTTAGATTGAAAAATCCATATTATTCACTAAACCTGGCTCAGAATGAATTCTGTTTTCCAAAATCAAATTTTCCCTCAAATGATGAAGATTTTTTCACCACTGAAAGCATTTAAAAGAATCCCACAGGTCTTTAAAGCAATTGTAAAAGAACTTCAAAAACTTTTTGACAAATTGAAAGTTATTGAAATAAGTATAGGTAACTTTCCAAGGTAACTAATTTGAATTCTGTTCAAATATTTATCAGGCATCTCAGTACTAGGTGCTGTTTTAGGTGCTACAGGAAATAAAAAGATGGGTAAAACATAATTTCCTGGAGGGCAAGAACTATGATCTTAGAGGGAAAGATAAAACAGGTACATGAATGACTGTAATACAAAGAAAAATATGATAAGTGCCACAAGGGAGATACAATAAACGAAGTGCAATAGGAGTTCAAGATATGGAAAAATTACATCAACTTGAGGATTTATATCTCAGCTGAACCTTAAAAGATGAGCAGAATTTTGATACAAATAAAAAAAAAAATTCTAGGGGGAAAGAATGGCATGAACACTGTGGAATAAAAGGATAGGGTGTGTTTGGGAATGGTCAATTCAGCTAGAACTAGAAAGGAAGTTAGGGTCACTTTGTGGAGACCATGAATGCCAAGGTACATTTATTTCTAATTCCAAAGAAAATTGGGAGTGATTGAAAGTTTTAAAGCAGATGAGTTGTATGGTCAGAATTGTACTTTTATATATTAGGATGATTAATGTGACTAAATGTGTATAGTGAATTGAATAAGTATGGAAACTTTTATAATAATTTAGGCAAGAGATAATCCAGGCTTGGAACTAGATTAGAGGAGGTAAGAATTGAGAAGAGAAATATAAAACACATTTCTAAAGAAAGGTCTTGTGCATGAGAAAGAAGATAACTGGACAGTCTGGAGATTACTGGAATAGTCTTTTATGGCCATCATAAAACTGCCTCCACAAATGGCTGGCCTGCTCAAACCAATGGAGAGTTGGAAAGTCACAACTTTGAACGTGAATGCAAGGAAGTGCCTAGTGTTGGAAATCTGCTTCTCTTGGCTAAGAGTGGGTATACTAAAGCATGTAACACACTAATTTGAATGTAAACTGGAGTTACATCATATGGATAGTTAAGATTTATGAATCCAACTATAACACACTTACCTTTCTCATGGAAAATTATACTTAAAATACATACCATATATCAGAATATTAATTATACATAATATATATACATTATTATACATAGTTATACATTCACAGGAAAGCATGCATATAGTTACTTTTATGGATGCTTTAAGGAATTTTTAAAGGAATTTTTACTGTATTTCATTTTATACAATTTAGACCCTACATAAGACTCTGTTATAAAATTTCTGCTAGACTATGAGATTCCTAAGGGCAAGGTATCATGTTTAAAACAATTTAGTCTATTATTTTTATATAGTCACACACAGAATATACACAGAAAAGCATTTATTTGATTTCAAAAATCTTTCTGTTGGAAAGACCATTCTACACATATGATAGCTATTATATTTTTAAAAATTCAGAGCAGTTCATGGGTTTAACAAAGCTCCTATCTGAAATAAACTATATTTTATATAAGCCAGGAAAACTAAGCATATTATTAATTAGCAAGTGCTTAAAGAGAATTTGATTATCTGAAACACTCAGACAATAACCATGTCTCTCAGCAAAGTTCAGCAGTAAGCAATTCATAAATTAATGTTTTAGCTTTCAATCAGTTGTTTTGGGATCAGTTGAGCATTAAAACCAATCAAACATTCTGCTTTAATCAGCAGGGCTTCCTAGATGTTTTTCAATTATGAGGTATAGAGCACAGACACTGCTGGGTATGTGATAGGCAATCAATAAATATATGCTGATTGATTGATTGAATTAACTTGTGCCTTTATTATTCACTAGCTTCACTTGCCAAAATTCAACAAAGGCCAAGTGTGGAAATATACAAGAGACAATTATATAGGGTAGGCAGTTGCAAGGAAGGGAGTAAGTTGTTTCTGGTTGAGAACAATGTGTTCTGGAGCAAAGAAGAAAAGAAGTATTGACTTATTTTAAAATATTTTCCCCTCTTCTCTCTACCAAGTCTAGAAAAGCTGTCAGAAACTAAATAATCTTTACAATTAAAATTTTAATATCACAATTTTTGGCTAAGCAACTAACACCATTTTTTAAGCATATGGATTTGTCTTATATTAAGTCATATGAAATTAGTGTTTAGAAAAGTTTACTAGCCTGACAAATTCTTGCAATTGACAACCAAGATGCTATTTGTTTTGTTTCTACATAATTTTAGTCTTTAAAATTTCACAAACCATAAGAGATTAAGATCAAGAAAACTGGAATTCTGAGACATTTCAACTGAATTATAAAACATACTCACACATGACAGAACAAAACTGATTTCACTATACTGATTCTAGAGATACTGGCTGTTAAAAATAATGGAAGGATATAAGTAAAATAATATAAATTGACACACAGAATGATTATGTTCTGATGCCAAGGACCTGGGGAGTATACAATTACAAATATGGGTCCCCTGAAATTATGCTCTTAAAAATATTTTAAAATATTATCTTAATTCTACTCATGTAAAAAAATTGAGAAATGTTAGCTTTAAGTTCTACATATATTTATACAATGGAAATTAAATGTTTTATTACATGTACCTTCAGAGATCAGTTCCTTAAAAAACAGCAAAAGATTTATAGCTCTTATCAAGCTACAATCCTTGCTGGGCTGGACTAGCATTTTCAACATGAATCATGGTTTCATATATTTGCTTTGCACATGGATCCTTGTTGAACTAAAAGACAGGCATTTAAAAGAAATCAAATACCCTGGTTATTTGTTGTGCTAACACTATCTGTACTAATACTTTTATTCTGTAATTTAAAAAAACAAGCAGCAGAGATATCAGCAAGATGAAGGACTAAGCAGATCTAGAGTCTCATCGCTTTGCCCCAGAAACATTAAATTTACAACTAGGGATTGACAAGAATAACATCATGGTAGATCTAGAAATTAGTCAAAGATTCTACAGCAACCAAGCAAAAAAAAAAAAAAAATCAAGAAAAAGTCACATTAAAGAAAAGTAGGACATTTCATGATGTTTTAAAAAATGTCACACTCTCTTCCTCATGTAGCATGGCATGGATCAGCGAAAGTGTTGACCTGGTCACCAGTCCCCTTATGTGAACTAAAAAGATCAGAGTAGACTGAATTTACAACATTCTAACCTGGCTTTGGGCTGCTTGAGAGGTTTATCTCTTTAGCTCCTAACTTGGAGCTCACATAGCCAATAGTGGCATGGCTCAGATCTCAGGCTAAAGGAAGTGGCAGGAAGCATCAGGCAAGACTCAAAGAAATGGCAAGAAGACTACAGACCCACATACACCTGGAGAAAGAGATTACTGATTGATGAATATACTGGACCATTTGAGGGTCTAGCATAAGCAAGAATGAGACTCTTTGGGAAATAAATGTATTTATTTTTACATACAGAGTAGTTACATACAGAGGGGAATCAGTACAAAGCATGCACACAGGACCAGGGGAGACACATGTCCAGGAAAGGCCTACAGAGTCCTTAAGCCTTTATACCACTCTAATTAGTGAAGGTCTTCAACTGTGCAGATCCAGACTGCAAAGACTGGGAGAGGTGGTTGTTTATTCAAATGTCCAATTTTAAAAAATCACAAAATATACAAAGAAATAGGAAAACATCAGCCATTCAAAAGAACAAAATAAATGTCTAGGAAATGTCCCTGAGGAAACATGAACATTGGATTTACTAGACAAATACTTTAAAACAATTATCTTAAATATGCTCAAAAAACTAAAGAAAAACATAAAGAAATAAAAGAAATAAGGGTGACATATGCACAAAATGAGAACATTAGCAAAGAGATAGAGATTATAAAAAGAATCAAACAGAAATTTTGGAGCTGAAAATACTATAACTGAACTGAAAAATTCACTGAAGGAGTTCAACAGAAGATAAAAGAGGTAGAAGAAAGGATCAGTGAACTTGAAAAGAGGTCATTTGATATTATGAAGTTTGAGGAGTAAAAAAGGGAGAATAATTCTTACCAATAAAAAGGTGAACTGGGCCTAAGAGACTAATGGAACATCAACAAGCAGACCAATATATGAATTATAGAAGTCCCAGAAGGAAGAGAGAAGGGCAAAGAGACAGAGCAATGATTTGAATAAATACCTGAAAATGTCCCAAATTTGAGAAAAGTCACTGATATACAAACCCAAGAAATTAAAAAAACTCCAAGTGAGATAAATACAAAGAATTCCACACAGAGACACATTATAATCAAGATGTCAAAAGACAAAGACAAAGACAAGGAAAGAATACTGGAAGCAACATAATTGACTCATCACACACAGGGGATTCTAAATGAGATTATCAGCGGATTTCATCACAGAAAGCTTACAGGTAAGAAGGAAGTTGGATGGTATATGTAAAGTGGTAAAAGAAAAAAAACATCAACTGAGAATTATATATCTAGGAAACTGTCCTTCAAAAATGAAGGAGAAATTAAGACATTTCCAGATAAATGTAAGTTGAGTGAGTTTATTACCACTAAGTCTGCTTTGCAAGAAATGCTGAAGGGAGAGCTTTCAAACTGAAATGAAAGGACACTAGACATTAAATTGAAGCCATAAGAGATTACAAATTTCCCCAGTAAAGGTAAATACATGGACAAATATAAAAATCAGTATTATTATAACATTTGCTTTGTAACTCCACTTTTCATTTTTCTACAGGAATTTAAAGACAAAGGCATAAAATAATTATAAATCTCTGTTAACGGGTACACAATACATAAAAATGTAAGTTGTAATATCAGCAAAGTAGTAAGACAGAGCTGTAAAAGATTAAAGTTTTTGTACACAATTGAAGTTAAGTTACTACCAATTTAAAACAGATTGTTATAACTTTAAGACACTATATGTCACCCCAATGGTAACCACAAAGAAAATATGTATAGAATATGTACAGAAGGAAATGAGAAATGAAACAAAAAGAGTTACTATAAAAAAGACAGTTAAATGGGAAGGAAGGTAGTAATGGAGGAAATGAGGGACAAAAACATAAGGCATTCAGAAAATAAGTAACATAATGGCAATAGGAAGTCCTTCAGTATTAGTAATCACTTTAAATGTAATTGGAGTGACTTTCCCAATTAAAAGACATAGATTAGAAGAATGGATAAAAAAACAGGATCCAGGGCTTCCTAGGTGGCACAGTGGTTAAGAATCCGCCTGCCAGTGTAGGGGACACAGGTTCGATCCCTGCTCCAGGAAGATCCCACATGCTGTGGAGCAACTAAGCTTGTGCACCACAACTATTGAGCCTGCGCTTTAGAGCTCATGAGCCACAACTATTGAGCCCATGTGCTGCAACTACTGAAGCCCATGTGCCTAGAGCCCGAGCTCTGCAACAAGAGAAGCCATGGCAATGAGGAGCCTGAGCACCACAACAAAGAGTAGCCCCCACTCACCACAACTAAAGAAAGCCCACACACAGCAAAAAAGACCCAACACAGCCAATAAAATAATTAATAAATAATAAATAATTAAAAAAACAGGATCCAACTATAGGCTGTCTACAACAGATGCACTGTAGATCTAAGAAACCTTACCTTACACCATACACAAAATTAGCTAAAATGGGACAAAGGCCTAAACATAAAAGCTAAAACTATAAACATTTTAGAAGAAAATATAACAGAACAGCTTCATGATGCTAGATTAGGCAATGATTTCTAAGATATCATACCAAAAGCATAAGAACAAAATAAATACTAAATAAATTGAACTAGATCAAAATTTAAAACCTTTTGGCATCAAAAGGATACTATCAGTAGAATGAAAAGGCAACCCATGAAATGGCAGAAAATATTTGTAAATCACATATCTAATAAGGGGTTAATATACAGAATATTTTAAAACCCCCTACAATCTACAACAATACACAAGCAATCTGGTTTAAAAGAGGCAAGGGAAGATCAAGCTAAAGGAAATAATGGAGTAGGGAGGAAATGAAAACTATTAGAGGAGAAAAAAATCCAAAAGAGAATGGAAGAGAGGAGTCAAGATGGTGGGACAGGAGGATGCAGAATTTGTCACTCCTCACAAGTTCATCAAAAACACATCTACAAATGGAACAATTCCCATACGGCTCCTGCTGAACAGTAGCAGTAGACTTCAGACACCTAAAAGAACAAGAGAAAGAAGAAAAAAAGGAAAGAAAACAGGAATCAAAAAAGAGACCAGCAATCCTGGGGGGAAGCTGAAGGTGAGGAGAGATCTCCACATTAAAAACGACTACCTCACAGAGGGGAAATCAGCTAGGACCAAAAAGGAACTTCAGGGGATCAAAGGAGAATGCAGTGGATGGTCTGTGGAAGGAAGGACAGAGTAAGAACCACACACATGATCTACACCAGAGCGCTGCACATTCCAGCCTGAATTGTGAGTCGCCTGTTGCGAAGGGGAACTAGGTGCTGGAAAGAGGAGTTTGAAGTACAGTCCCAGGGAGAGGGCAGCTCTTGGCTGTGAAAAGACAGCCTGAAGGGACAGGAGCAAAGGGTGCCATGAGTGGGAAAATCTGTGGAAAAAGCCTGACACCATAGCACGATGTCACTGTTGAGTGGCATGCAAGGGGCAGAGCTGCCATTATAAACCCCTTCCCCAGCCACCGGCTTCTTCAGCCTTTGAAGGCACTGGGAGGGGCTCCCACATGAGCAGGCCTACCCACCCCTCAGGCTCAGGCTGGGGTTGCCTCTGCCTGCATAGGCTCTGGGGGCCTGAGCACCTCCCACCCAAAACCTCCTTGGGAATCAGCCCTGGACACCTCTGCTTGGGATGAGAGTCCACTGAAGCTGGCAGGGTTGGAGGGCTAAAGTGTAGGGTTAGAACAGACACAGGGAGGGAAACACAGTTGGCTGTGCAGATACAATAGAAGAGACAGGAGTGAGGGGATGCACGTCTGGGAATGACCCTAGAGGAAGTATGGTCTGCCTGGAAAGCCAGTTGCCATTGTTGAGAGAAGGACAGTGCTCCTATACATCAGCTCCTGCCCCTGCAGGTACTGGGAGTACCAAAGTGTGCTCCAAGCAGTTGCTGCTTTTGCTCTCTCACACCTGGGCAAAGTTCAGATGCCTGAGGGTGCACACAGGCAGAGGGGGGTTAAAACCCAAACTGAGCCTGAAGGGCAGTGCAGGTAAGGAATAGAAACACAAATCTTTCTATGTAGCAGCACAAGCTGTGAATTAAATCCCCCAAATCTGCTGGGTAAGTACTGCATTTCAACATCTAAGACCAGTCTAGCCTTTGTAGCACTGGACTTTGTGGGCAAATACACACTGGAAAAAGGCTAGATCAGAGTCTGAGCTGGCCCCACAGTGTCCACAGCAGGCCCAGAGACCTACCTAGAGGTATTGGAAGGCCTCCTGGGGAGGTGGGCCAAGGAAAATATTCTTATTACTATTCTTTGTTGGTTTGTTTTGTTTTGTTCAGTTGTTGGTATTGTTGCTTTTATTATTTTTTATTCTCTACTTTTATATTTTTATTTATCTTATGTTATTTTCTTATTATATATAAAGTTTATATTTTTATATATTTCCTTTACTTTTTTGTGCTCTGTGGCCGTTGTTTTGTTTTTGTTCCTCATTTTATGTATATTTTTTTCTTTTTTCTTTTTTCAATTGTTTTTGGGTGTGTATTCTATGTTTTATTTGCTTTTTTGTTGTTGTTGATGATGTTGTTTGCTTGTCCCCACTTCTGTTTTATTTTTCATTCTTTTTATTAGTATAACCCTAACTGACTGTTCTCCTATTAGAATTCTCTTGTTTGGTTGTCTGTTCTCTTGTTGTTTTTTCTTTTCTGTGCATGCGTGTGTGTGTGTGTGAGTGTGTGTTGTGTGTTGCTATTGCTGCTGTTTGTTGGCTGCTGTTCTTGCTATTTGCCCTGAGCTTTTTGTTTTGTTTTGTTTTTCTTTTTTCTTTTCTCTATTTTTTATTAGGCCACACTGTGCAGCTTGCAAGCTCGTGGTTCCCTGACCAGGGGTCAGGCCTGGGCCTCCAGGGTGGGAACATAGAGTCCAGGAGGCTGGAACACCAGATAATTCCTGGGCCTAGGGAATATTAATTGGCATCAGCATTCCTGAAGATATCCATATGAACACCAAGACCTGGCCCCACACAACAGCATGCAAGCTCCAATGTTAAACACCTCACACCAAACAACCAGCAAGACAGGAACACAGCACCACCCATCATTAGACAGGCTGCCTAAAGTTGTACTAAGCTCACAGGCACCTCAAAACACACCACCTGACGCAGCCCCCCCCCATCAGAGGGAAAAGACTCAACTCTACTCAACAGAGCATAGGCACCAGGTCCTCCCACCAGAAAGCCTGCACAAGCCCCTGGACCAAACTCACTCAGCAGGGGGCAGTCAACAGAAACAAGAGGAACTATGACCCTGCAGCCTGTAGAAAGAAGACCATAAGCACCGTAGGTTAGACAAAATGAAATGACAGAGAAATACGCTGCAAACAAAGGAACACGGTAAAATCCCACAAGGCCAAATAAATGAAGAGGAAATAGGCAAGCTATCTGAAAAAGAATTCAGAGTAATGATAATAAAGATGATCCAAGATCTAGGAAATAGAAGGGAGAAAATACAAGAGACGTTTAATAAGGACTTAGAACTAAAGAAAAATCAGTGATGATGAACAATAATAACTGAAATGGAAAATGCACAAGAAGAAATCAACAGCAGAATAACTGAGGAAGAAGAACGAATAAGTGAATGAAACAGAGACTGGTGGAAATAACTGCCAAGGAACAAATAAAGAAAAAAGAATGAAAAGAATTAAGGACAGTTTCAGAGGCCTCTGGTACAATATCAAATGCACCAAAATTCAAATTATAGGGGTCCCAGAAGAAGAAGAGAAAGGAAAAGAGCCTGAGAAAATATTTGAAGAGATTATAGTCAAAAACTTCCCTAACATGGGAAAAGAAACAGTCAATCAAGTCTAAGAAGTGCAGAGAGTTACATACAGGATAAACCCAAGGAGAAACATGCCCAGACACATATTAATCAAACTAACAAAAATTAACTACAAGGACAAAATATTAAAAGCAGCAAGGGAAAAGCAACAAGTAAGATACAAAGGACTCCCCATAAGGTTATCAGCAGATTTTTCAGCAGAAATCGCTCAAGCCAGAAGTGAATGGCAGGACATATTTAAAGTGATGAAAGGGAGAAACCTACAACCAAGATTACTCTACTCAGTGAGGATCTCATTCAGAATCAACAGAGAATTCAAAAGCTTTACAGACAAACAAAAGCTAACAGAAATCAGCATCACCAAACCAGCTTTACAACAAAGGCTAAAGGAAATTCTCTAGGTGGGAAACACAAGTGGAGAAAAAGACATACAAAGCAAACCCAAAACAACTAAGAAACGTGCAATAGGAACATACATATTGATAATTACCTTAAATGTAAATGGATTAAATGCTCCAACCAAAAGACACAGCTTGGTTGAATGGATACAAAAACAAGACCCTTATATATGTTGTCTACAAGAAACCCACTTCAGACCTAGGGACACGTAGAGACTGAAAGTGAGAAGGTGGCAAAATATATTCCATGCAAATGGAAATCAAAAGAAAGCTGGAGTAGCAATATCATAGCAGACAAGATAGGCTCTAAAATGAAGACCATTACAAGAGACAAGGAAGGACACTACATAATGATCAAAAGGTCAAACCAAGAAGAATATTAAACAATTGTAAATATCTATGCACCCAACATAGGAGCACTGCAATACATAAGGCAAATGCTAACAGCAATAAAAGGATAAATCAACAGTGACACAATAATAATAGGGGACTTTAACACCCCACTGACACCAACGGACAGATCATCCAAACAGAAAATAAATAAGGAAACACAAGCTTTAAGTGACATGATAGACCAAATAGACTTAACTAATATTTATAGGACATTTTGCCTGAAGGTGAAAGAATACACTTTCTTCTCAAGTGCTCACAGAACATTCTCCAGGATAGATATTCTCCAGGATAGATCACATCATGGGTCACAAATCAAGCCTTGGTAAATTTAGGAAAGTTGAAATCATACCAAGCATCTTTTCTGAACACAATGCTATGAGATTAGAAATCAATTACAGGAAAAAAAAACTGTAAGAAATAGAAACACATGGAGGCTAAACAATCACCACTAAATAATGAAGATATCGCTGAAGAAATTAAAGAGGAAATAAAAAAAAATACCTAGAAACAAATGACAACAAAAACACTATGACCCAAAAGCTATGGGATGCAACAAAAGGACCTCTAAGAGGGAAGTTTATACCAATAAATCCTACCTCAAGAAACAAGAAAAATCTCAAATAAACAACCTAACCTCATACCTAAAGCTATTAGAGAAAGAAGAATAAAAAAACCTAAACTTCGTAGAAGGAAAGAAATCATAAAGATCAGAGCAGAAATAAATGAAATAGAAATGAAGAAAACAGTAGCAAAGGTCAATAAAACTAAAAGGTGGTTCTTTGAGAAGATAACCAAAATTGATAAACCTTTAGCCAAACTCATTAAAATAAAAGGGAGAGGGGATTCCTAGGTGGTGCAGTGGTTAAGAATCCACCTGCCAATGCAGGGGACATGGGTTCAAGCCCTGCTCCAGGAAGATCCCACATGCTGTGGAGCAACTAAGCCCGTGTGCCACAACTATCAAGCCTGCACTTTAGAGCCCGTGAGCCACAACTATTGAGCCTATGTGCTGCAACTACTGAAGCCCATGCACCTGGAGTCCGTGCTCCATAACAAGAGAAGCCATGGCAATGAGGAGCCTGTGCACCACAATAAAGAGTAGCCCCCACTCACCACAACTAAAGAAAGCCCACGCACAGCCAAAAAAGATCCAATATGGCCAATAAAATAAATAAATAAATAAATAAATAAATAAATAAATTTTTTTTAAAAAAGGGAGAGGACTCAAATCAGTAAAATTAGAAATGAAAAAGAAGTCAAAACTGACACCACAGAAATACAAAGGGCCACAAGAGAGTACTACAAGCAACTACATGCCAATAAAATGGACAACCTGGATGAAATGGACAAATTCTTAGAAAAGTACAACTTTCCAAGTCTGAACCAAGAAGAAATAGAAAATATGAAATAGCAATCACAACTAACGAAATTGAAACTATGATTAAAAATCTTCAAATAAACAAAAGTCCAGTTCCAGATAGCTTAACAGGTGAATTCTATCAAACATTTAGAGAAGAGCTAACACCTATCCTTCTCAAAATCTTCCAAAATAGAGCAGAAGGAGGAACACTTCCAAACTCATTCTACAAGGCTGCCATCACACTGATACCAAAACCAGGAAAAGACGTCACAAAAAAAGAACATTATAGGCAACCATCAATGAATACAGATGCAAAACTCCTCAACAAAAAACTAGCAAACAGAATCCAACAACACATTAAAAGGACCATATATCATGATCAAATGGGATTTATTTCAGGGATGCAATTATTCTTCAGTATATGCAAGTGAATCGTGATACACCATATTGATAAGCAAAGAATAAAAACCATATGATCATCTCGATGTAGAAAAAGGTTTTCACAAAATTCAACACCCATTTATGATAAAAATTCTCTAGAAAGTGGGCACAGAAGGAAAATACTTCAACATAATTAAGGCCATTTATGACAAACCAACAGTAAAAATCATTCTCAAAGGAGAAAAACTGAAAGCATTTCCTCTAAGATCAGGAACAAGAAAAGAGTGTCCACTATTGCTACTATTATTCAACACAGCTGTAGAAGTCCTAACCATGGTCCTAGCAATCAGAGAATAGAGAGAAATAAAAGAAATTCAAATTGGAAAAGAAGTAAAACTGTCACTGTTGGCAGATGTCATGATCCTATACATAGAAAATCCTAAAAATGCCACCAGAAAATACTAGAGCCAATCAATGAATTTGGTAAAGTTGTAGGATACAAAATTCATACACAGAAATCTCCTGCCTTCGTATACAGTAACAATGAATATGCCAAAGAAAAAATAAGGAAATAGTCCCATTTACCATTACAACAAAAAGAATAAAATACCTGGAAATAAACCTACCTAAGGAAGCAAAACACCTGTACTCAGAAAAGTATAAAACACTTATAAAAGAAATCAAAGATGACATAAACAGATGGGAGAGATAAACCATGTTCTTGGATTGGAAGAATCAATATTGTGAAAATGACTACACTACCAAAAGCAATCTACAGATTCAATGCAATCCCTATCAAATTACCAATGGCATTTTTCATAGAACTAGAAAAAAATTTTAGAATTTGTATGGAAACACAAAAGACCCTGCCAATGCAATCTTGAGAAAGAAAAATGGAGCTGCAGGAATCATGCTCCCTGACTTCAGACTATAATACAAAGCTACAGTAATCAATACTGTATGGTACTGGCACAAAAACAGAAATATAGGTCAATGGAACAGAATAGAAAGTCCAGAGATAAACTCACGCAGCTATGGTCACCTAATCTATGTCAAAGGAGGCAAAAATAAACAATGGGGCAGGACTTCCCTGGTGGTCCAGTGGTAAAAAATCCACCTTACAATGCAGGGAATATGGGTTCAATTCCTGGTCAGGGAACTAAGATTCCCACATGCCTTGGGGCAAATAAGCCCACGTGCCACAACTACTGAGCTTGTGTGCCTCAACTAGAGAGACTGCATGCCACAAACTACAAGGCCCACGTGCTCTGGAACCCATGCACCACAACTACAGAGCCCATGTGCCCTGGTGCCTGTGTGCCACAACTCGAGAGAGAAAACCCACACACCACAACCAGAGAGAAGCCCATGCAACACAATGAAGAGCCTGTGGGCTGCAACAAAAGATCCAGCATGCCTCAATGAAGATCCTGTGCGCTGCAGCCAAAAATAAATTAAATAAATAAATAAATAATCTTTAAAATATATATATACAGTGCAGAAAAGACAGCCTCGTCAATAAATGGTGCTGGGAAAACTGGACAGCTACGTGTAAAAGAATGAAATTAAAACACTTCCTAACAGCATACACAAAAATAAACTCATAATGGATTAAAGACTTAAGTGTATGACTATAAAACTATAAAAACCAGGCACTATAAAACTTTTAGAGGTAAACATAGGCAGAACACACTTTGACATAAATTGCAGCAAGATCTTTTTTGACCCACCTCCTAGAGTAATGGACATAGAAAGAAAAATAAACAAATGGGACCTAATGAAACTTAAAAGCTTTTGCACACCAAAGGAAACCATAAACAAGATGAAAGGGCAACCCTCAGGATGGGAGAAGATATTTGCAAACGAAGCAATTGACAAAGGATTAATCTCCAAAATACACAAGCAGCTCATACAGCTCAATGTCCAAAAAAACCAAACAACCCAATCCAAAAATGGGCAGAAGACCTAAATAGAGATTTTTCCAAAGAAGCCATACAGATGGGCAACAAAAACATGAAAAGATGGTCAACATCACTAATTATTAGAGAAGTGCAAATCAAAACGACAATGAGGTATGACCTCACAACAGTTAGAATGGGCATCATCAAAATATTTACAAACAATAAATTCTGGAGGGGGTATGGAGTAAAGGGAACCCTCATGCACTGTTTGTGGGAATGTAAATTGATACAGCCACTATGGAAAACAGTTTGGAGGTTCCTTAAAAAAGTAAAAATAGAACTACCATATGACACAGCAATCCCACTCCTGGGCATATAGCCAGAGAAAACCATAATTCAAAAAAACACATGCACCTCAATGTTCATAGGAGCACTATTTACAATAGCCAGGACATGAAGCAACCTAAATGCCCATCAACAGATGAATGGATAAAGAAGAGGTGGTACATATATACAATGGAATATTACTCAGCCTTAAAAAGGAATGGAATTGGGTCATTTGTAAAAACGTGGATGGACCTAGAGAGTGTCATACAGAGTGAAATAAGTCAGAAAGAGAAAAGCAAATATCGTATAATAACACATATACATGGAATGTAGAAAAATGGTATAGGTGATTTTATTTGCAAAGCAGAAATAGAGACACAGAACGTAGAGAACAAATGTATGGATACCAAGGGGGAAAGGAGTGAGATGCTCAGAATTGGGAGACCGGAATTGACACTTATACATTATTGATACTATGTATAAAATAGACAACTGATGGGAATATACTGTATAGCACAGGGAACTCTACCTAATGCACTGTGGTAACCTAAATGGGAGGGAAGTCCAAAAGGGAGGGGATATCTCTATGTGTATGGCTGATTCATTTTGTTGTGCAGTGGAAGCTAACACAGCATTATAAAGCAACCATACTCCAATACAAATTAATAAAAAAGAGAGAGAATGGAAGAAAAACAATAGGAAAATCAGTGAAAACATTTTGTTTTAAAGAGCAATACATTTAAAAATGTTAGGCGGGTTGACTATATTGTATTGACTGGTGACTGCCAAAAAGATATGACCATGTCTTAACCACCTGAATCTGTGTATGCGACTTTATTTGGAATAAGGGCCTTTGAAGATGTAATTAAGGATCTTGAGGTGTAATCATCCCAGATTATTCAGGTGGACTCTAAATCCAAGGACTAGTGTCCTTACAAGAGAAAGAATAAAGGAAATGAGAGGAAGTCATGTGAAGATGGAGGCATAGACTGGAATTATGCAGTTACAAGTTAAAGAATGCCTGGAGCCACAAGAAATTGGAAGAGGCAAGGAAGTATTCTCCCTTGAGCCATCAGAGAGAGTACAACACTGAGGATACTTTGATTGAAAACTCTGGGGTCCAGAACTGTGAGACAATAAATTTTTACTGATAAGCCACTCAATTTGTGGTTATTTGGTATAGAAACCCTAGGAAGTTAATATACTAACTAAAGCAAAAGGAAAGAGGAATGAGGAACACAAATTACTAAAATTAGGAATAAAAGAAGGCACTCTACCAAATTTACAAACATTTAAAACATGAAAAGGGAATACTGTGAAAAACTTTATGGCAACAAACTAGATAACTTAGACAAAATAGATATCTAGAAAGACCTAAAATCCCAAAAGTGATCCAAGAAGAAATAGAAAATCTGAATGCGCTTTAACAAATAAAAAATTAGTAATACCAAAATGTCCAACAAAAAAAGTCCCAGCCAAGATGGCTTCATTGGTGAATTGTACCAAGCATTTAAAGAATTAATAACAATTCTTCACAAAGTAAGAGATAACACTTCACAACTCATTCTACAAGGCCAGTATTAACCTAATATCAAACCAGACAACATATTATAATAAAGAAAACTATAAGCCAATATCTCTCATGAATATACCTCCAGAAATCTTCAACAAAATAGCAAACCAAATCCAGCAACATGTAAAAAGGATTTATACCATGTTTAAGTAAGATTTATCACAGGAATGCAAGGTTGATTAACATCTAAAAATCAATTAACATAATATACCATTTTCCTAGAATAATGGACAAAAATCACATGATAATCTCAATGAGCATAGAAAAAACATTTTTAAAAGATTATCCATAATGATCCAATGGGGCTTATCCCAAGAGTTTATGGTTGGTTCAACATATAAAAACTAATCAGGAGTAATGTCACTAAGATGGGACGTAGGTCTTTCCTGACTTTGCTCCCCCTCACAAGAAGAACAAATAACAACTATTACTGGGCAAGCCACCACAGAGAAAATCTTGGAACACTGTTGTGAGGATGAAGCAGCCCCTTGGACCAGAGAGACCAAGACAGACCACATTAGAATGGTAAGAGAAGTGGCTACATGCTGCCCACATTGCCCCTCCCCCAAGCTAACCCAGCACCACACCAAGAGGTTTACTCTGAGTCTACAGTTCCTCCAATGGAAAGAGAGCACACATGGTAGATATACAGCCCTGCCTGCATTGTGGGTCACTTCTTGGGATTCCCCACTCTGGTCTAGCCCACAGGGATTACGGGGGAATTTGAGGGGCTTAACCACTATGAACCTGATTGTGATGGAGAAAGGGGGAGAGGCTAGCAACAACCAGAACTTGCATCTTGGTACACTAAGTTCCTACCTGGAGCATCCAAGTAGTGGTCTCAACCAGTGGCTTTGCTCATCTGCAGAGCCAAGTTGGTGGCACAGTCCAACCAAGAAACTTGACAGGGTGCAGGTCTGCCTAATTTGGGTCCTCAGAGGAAGAGCATTCTAGTCCTGGAGTCTGGTCTTCCCCAACTTAGGCAGGGTAGCTGAGTCATAGCCCAATCCACTGCTGAGCACAGCTCCCAGCCCCACCTGAGCAGAAAGGCTGGTCAGAAGACCTGATATCTGCATAACCCAACAACACTCATGCAGAGTGTGGCAGGCAGAACTGATCACCCACAGAGAAAACCTAGTGACACTGTTCAGCCAGAAAAGTTGGGGAGGGGGTCAGCTGATTCAAGATGATAAATAAAGAGCCTTGCCCAGCTTGGAGTCAGTTTACCTGTTCTGCCCAGACAGGGGAGCTAATTCTAGCTCCACCCATTGCTGAGTGTAGCTCCGGGCCCCTCAAGACAAGAAACCCTGACCCAGAATACCTGAGAGGCTTCTTTGGGCTGGCCCTCCTGTTCTGCCTAGACAGAGGAGCTAGTTAACACTGTTGAGTGTACCTCCCTGTCCTGCCCAACAAGAAAGCCTGGCCAAAACACCTGGGCAGCCCAGAAACGCTAGAGTGGAGAGTTCAACAGACAGAGTTGATCATCCACAGAGCAAAGCCAATGGCCCCATTCAGCCCAGAACAAAGAACTTTACCAGCTTTGGAGCTGTTTCTCCAGCTACCCCCAAGTAGGGAAACTAACTCAGAGTCCTGTTCACGGCTGAATACAGCTCTCAGTCTGCCAAACCAAGGAACTTAACCAGAGCACACAGGAAGCTGCACAGCCAATTCAACAGCCCTATGTACAGTGGCACTCAAAGAGAGCACAACCCATGGCTTCCTCCATCTGCAGAGCAAAACTACAGGCCTCATCTGACCAGGGAATTGAGTGCATAATCTAGCATGATTCTGTTCCCCAAAGAATGAGCTGTATAGGCCCTTGGTGATGTCCTGATGCCCTGCCAGGGCAGGGAGTCAAATTTATAGCCTCACCAACTGATGAGTATAGTACCTAGACCTGCTGCTGAGTATAGAAAGCCTGTCCAGAGAATACACACAACTGCAGAGCTGTTATATCCTACAGCCTAGTTTGGGTAGGAAATTAAGCCAGCAGTACTATCCAACCATTCTCAGCCAGCTGCATCCCACCCAAACAAAAAGCTTGGTCAGTAACCTTGCCCCAAAATAGACCCTGATAGCAAGCCCCACCACCTGCCCAAGGACATAACCAGCAAACACATCCAGAAACCCAACCTGAGCTGACTGGTGAAGAACTGTCTCTGCCAGAAAGAACCTATAAAGTGTGAAAGATACAACTTTCTCAAATGTGCAGATACCAAAGTAAAGAATCAAAGGTCGGGGACTTCCCTGGTGGTGCAGTGGTTAAGAATCCACCTGCCAATGCAGGGGACACGTGTTCAATACCTGATCTGGGAAGATCCCACCTGCCACAGAGCAACTAAGCCCATGTGCCACAGCTACTGAGACTGTGCTCTAGAACACACGAGCCACAACTATTGAGCCCACGTGCCACAACTACTGAAGCCTGCACACTTAGAGCCCGTGCTCTGCAACAAGAGAAGCCACTGCAATGAGAAGCCTGCACACCACAACAAAAAGTAGCCTCCATTCACTGCAACTAGAGAAAGCCTGCACACAGCAATGAAGACCCAATGCAGCCAATTTAAAAAAAAGAGAGAGAGAGAATGAGCTTTAAAAAAAAAGGAATCAAGGGTCATAAAATATCAGGTAAACAGGATACCTCCAAAGGGAACTAATAAAGCTCCAATAACTGACCCTAAAGAAATGGAAATCTTTGACTTATACAAAGAATTCAGAATAGTGTTCTTAAAGAAGTTTAGTGAACTACAAAAATATAGGTACAAATGAAATTAGGAAAACAATACATGAAAAAATGAGTTACAAAGAAATAGAAACCATAAGGAAACAACAACAATAAATCTTAGAGATGCAAAATACAATGACTGAAGAATTCAATAGAGAGCTTCAAAAGCAGACAATCACACAAAAGATTCATTGACCTAGAAGACGAGACAAAAAAAAAAAAAAAAAAGATGAGACATTTGCAATTATCCAGTCAGAGGAGCAAAAAGCAAAAAGAATGAGAAAGAATGAAGAAAGCCCAAGGAATTTATAGGATGCAATAAAATGAATATCTATATTATGGGAATTCCAGAAGGAGAAGAGAATGAGAATGTGGAAGAAAGTCTATTTAACCCAATAATGGCTGAAAACTTCCCAAACCTGGGGAAAGAAATGGACATCCAGATCCATGAGACCCAAAATATCCCAAATAAGTTGAAACTGAGTAGAGCAATACCAAGATACATTATAACTACAGTTGCACCTCATTTTATTTCACTTCATTTATTGTGCTTTGCAGATATTGTGTTTTTTACAAATATTGGGTTGGCCAAAAAGTTCGTTTGGGTTTTTCTGTAACATGGAAAAACTCGAACGAACTTTTTGGCCAGCCCAATAGAAGTTTTGTGGCAACCTTGCATCAAACAAATCTATCAGTACCACTTTTTCAACATTTGTTCACTGCATGTCTCTGTGTCACACTTTGGTAATTCTTGCAACATTTCAAACTTTTTCATTATTACTGTATTTGTTATGGTGATATGTGATCTTTGATGTTACTTTTGTAATTGTTTGGAGGCAACATGAACCATGCCCATGTAAGATAGCAAACTTAATCAATAAATGTGAGTGTTTTAATTGCTCCACCAACCGGCCATTTGCTCATCTCTCTCCCTCTCCTCAGGTCTGCCGATTACCTGAGCCACAACAATATTGAAATTAAGCTAATTAATAACCCTAAAATGGCCTCTAAATGTTCAAATAAAAGGAAGAGTCAATGTGACAAACTTTGTCTTATTTTAAGAAATTGTCACAGCCAACCCCAATCTTCAGCAACCAGCATCCTAATTACTCAGCAGCCATGAGCATTGAGGCAAGATCCTCCACCAGAAAAAGATTATGACTTGCTGAAGGCTCAGAAGATAGCATTTTTTAGTAATAAAGTAATTTTAAATTAAGGTATATACATTGTTTCTTAGACATAATGCTATTGCACACTGAATAGACTACAGTATAGTATAAACATAACTTTTATATGCACTGGGAAGCCAAAAAGTTCATATGTCTCACCTTATTGCAATATTCATTTTATTGCAGTGGCTTGGAACTGAACCCAAAATACCTCTAAGGTATGCCTATAAATAATCAAAATTCAAAGCCAAAGAAAGATTTTGAAAGCAGCAAAAGAGAGAAGTTATATACAAGGAAACCCCCATAAGACTAAAGGCAGATTTCTCAATAGAAACTTCAGTCCGGAAAAGAATGGAATAACAAATTCAAAATATTGAAGGAAATAAGCTGCCAACCAAGAATTCTATATCTGACAATGCTATCCTCCAGAAATGGAGAAAAAATATTTTCTTGAATAAATGAAAGCTAAGGGAGTTCATCACCACTAGACCTGCCTTAGAAAAAAATGCTAGGGGGAGTTCTTTGAGTGGAAGTTAAAAGACACTAATTAAAATCATAAAAATGTAAGAAGTTCGCATAAAACTCACTGCAAATGGTAAAGATATAGTCAAAATTAGATTCTGTAATATGGTAATGGTAGTGCATAATTCACATACAACTGTAGTTTTAAAAGTTAAAAAATAGACACAGTAAAAAGTAACCATAACTACAATAATTTGTTACAGGTTGAGTAGTATAAAAATATGTAAACTATAATATCTATAAGCTAAAATGTGAATGGGAAAATAATAAAAAGGGTAAAGAGCAGCTATTATGGGAAACAGTATGGAGGTTCCTAAAAAACTAAGAATAGAACTATCACTCCTGGGTATATATCCAAAGAAAATGAAAACACTAATCTGAAAAGACCCCAATGTTCACAGCTGCATTATTTACATTAGCCGAGTTATGGAAGCAACCTAAGTGTCCATCAACAGATGAATGGATAAAGAAGATGTGGTATGTATACACACACACACACACACTGGAATATTACTCAGCCATAATGAAGAATAAAATTCTGCCCTTTGCAACAGCATGGATGGACTTAGTGGTACTTTGTTTAGTGAAATGTCAGACAGAGAAAGACAAATAATCTATGTCATCACTTAAATGTGGAATATAAAAAATAAAACAAATGAATATATATAACAAAATGGAAACAGATTCACAGATATAAAAAACAAACTAGTAGTTACCAGTGGGGAGAAGGAAGGAGGTAGGGGCAAAGTAAGCACATGAGATTAAGAGATACAAACTACTATGAATAAAACAGATAAGCAACAAGGATATATTATACAGCACAGGTAAATATAGTCATTATTTTGTGATAACTTTAAATGGTGTATAATCTATAGAAATATTGAATTACTATGTTGTATACCTGAAACTAATATAATATTGTAAATGATCTATACTTCAATAAAAAAGTATAAAGTTTAGGAATGCTATTGAAGTTGTTATCAATTAAAAATAGGGTGTTATAATTTTAATATGTATTATGTAAGTCTTATTGTAACCAGAAGGGAAAATCATGTAGTAATTACAAAAAAGAACATAATAACTCAAGACATAGTGATACCAAAATACACCAAAACAGACATAAAAAAACAGCAGGATAAGAAAAAAGGAACAATGGATCTACAAAGCAGCCAGAAAATAACAATTGGCAATAGTAAGTCCTTACTTATCAATAATGAATTTAAATATAAATGGATTAAATTTCCAATCAAAAGAAACAGAATGGCTGGAAGGATGAAAGAACAAGATCCACCAATAGCTTACAAAAGCCTCAGTTTAGCCCTGAATACACGCGTAGACTTACAGTGAAGGGATGGAAAAAGACCTTTCAAGCAAACGGTAACCAAAAGAAAGCAGGAGTAGCTAGGCATATAATAGGGAAAATAGACTTTAAAATGAAATTGGTAAAAGAGACAATGAAAGTCATTATATAATGATAAAGGGGTCAATCCATCAAGAAGCTATAATGATTATAAATATGTGTGCACCCAACTTTGGAGCACCTAAATATGTAAAGCAAACACTAACAGAACTAAAAGAAGAGATAAACAGCAATACAAGAATAGCTGGGGACTTTAATATCCCATTTTCAAAAAGGAATAGATCATTCAGGCACAATATCAATAAAGAAGCAGAGGATTTAGCCAATACTATAGACAAAATGGCTTTAACAGACATATACAGAATATTTCATTTGACAACAGAAATAAGCCAAAACATTTATGGTTAACTAATATTTGGCAAGCAGGCCAAGAGTACTCAATGGAGAAAAGAAAGTCTAATAAATGGTGCTGGGAATATTGGATTTCACACTCAAAAGAATGAAACTAGACCCCTATCTAACACACTGAATTAACTGAAAATGGTCTTAAATGTAAAACCAAAAGCCATAAGACCCCTACAAGAAAAGAAGAAAAAAATCTCCTGACATGAATCTTGACAATGATTTTTTATATATGACACCTAAAGCACAAGCAATGACAAACAAACACACACACACACACAAGTGGCATTGCATCAAACTAAAAAGCAGCAGCACAGCAAAAGAATTATCCTCAAAGTGAAAAGACAAAGTATGGAGTGGGAAAAAAAGTTTGTAAACCATATAGCTGATAAAGAGTTAATATCCAAAATGTATAAAGAACACATATAACTTAATAGCCAAAAAACAAATATCCCAATTAAAAAATGGGCAAAGGACCGGAGTAGACATTTCTCCAAAGAAGATATACAAAAGGCCAACAGGTACATAAAAAGTTGCTCAACGTCACTAGTCATTAAAACCACAATGAGATATCACCTCAAGCCTACTAGAATGGCCATCATCAAAAAGACAAGTGCTAACTAAATGCTGTGGTGAATGTGGAAAAAAGGGAACCCTCGTGCAGTGTTCATGAGATTGTAAATTGATACAGTCTTGATGGAAAACAGTACAGAATTTCCTCAAAAAATTAAGAATAGAACTACCATATGATCCAGCAATTCCACTTATGGGAATATATCCAAAGGAAATGAAAACACCAAAATGAAGAGACATCTACACACCGAGTTCATAGCAGTAGTATTTACAGTAGTGAAGATATGAAAATAACCTAACTGTCCATTGATGGATGAATAGATAAAGCAATTGTGGTATATACATACAATGGAATAGTATTCAGCCATAAAAAATAAGGAAATCATACAACTTGTAACACCATGGATGGACCTTGAAGGCATTATGCTAAGTGAAATAAGTCAGAGAATGAAGTACTGTACAACCTCACTTATATGTGGAATCTTAAAAAAAAATAACCAAAATCATAGAAAAAGAGATCAGATTTGTGATTATCAAAGTTGGAATGTGGGGGGAGGGAGAATTGGAGGAAGTTGGTCAAAAGGTACAAACCTCCAGTTATAAGATAAGTACTAGGTGTGTAATGTACAACATTATGATGATAGCTAACTGATATAGAGTTAAGTTGTTAAAGAGTTAATCCTGAGTTGTCATTATAAGGAAATTTTTTATTGTATCTATATGAGAATATTGATGTTAGCTGAACCTATTATGATAATCATTTCACAATATACATAAATCAAACCATCATGTTGTAAGCTTTAAACTTATACAGTGATGTGTGTCCATTAAAAAATTAAATAATTAAACTTGCTTAATTTTAATTAAAAAAAGTTTTTATCATGAATAGGTGTTGAATTTTGTCAAATTTTTTTCTGTGTCTATTGAGATGTTTACATGATTCTTTTTTCATTTTATTGATGTTCTATAACATATTAATATGCTGATTAATATCAACATATTGATGTTAGATATGTTGAATATGTTAAACAAGGATATGTTGCATCCCATGGATAATTCCCACTTGGTTATGGTGAATCATACTTTTAATATACTGCTGAATTCATTTTTCCAGTATTTTATTGATAATTTTTTCATTTATATTCATCAGGGATATTGGCCAGCAGTTTTCTTTTCTAGCAGTGTCCTTTTCTGGTTTTAGTATCAAGATAACGCTGGCTTCATTAAATGAGTTTGGGGGTGTCTCTACTCTGTGATTTTTTGGAAGAGTTTGAGACAGATTGGAGTTAATGCCTCTTTTAATGTTAGGTAAAATTCACTGGAGAAGCCAAATGGTCCTGGGCCTTTATTCATTGAGAGATTTTTGATTACTGATTCAATCATTTTATTAGTAATTGATCTTTTCAGATTTCTATTTCTTCCTGATTTAGTCTTGGTAAGTTGTATGTGTGTAAGAATTTTGCTATTTCTTCTAGGTTGTCCAATATGTTTTTGTATAGTTGTTCATAGTAGCCTCATGATCCTTTGTATTTCTGTGGTGTCAGTAGTAATGATTCTTTTTTCATTTATAATTTTGTTTATTTGGGTCCTCTTTCTTTTATTTTTGTGTAGTCTGGCTAAAGGTTTCTCAAATTGGTTTGCCTTTTCAAAGAACAATCTCTTAACTTTGTTAATCTTTCTATTTTTTCCCTGTTCTCTATTTCATTTATTTCTGATCATTTCTTCATTATTTCCTTCCATCTGCTACCTTTTCACTCAGTTTGTTTTCCTCTTTCTAGTTCTATGAGGCATAGAGTTAAGATTGTTTATTTGCAATCTTACTTGCTTCTTAATATGTAGACATTTATTGCTAAGAATTTCCTTCTTAGAACTGCCTTTGCTAAATCCCACAAGTGCAAGTATGTTGTGTTTTTATTTTACTTTGTCTTGAGAAACTTTTTATTTCCCTTTTAATTATTTCTCTGATTCTTTGGTTATTTGGGAGAGTGTTGTTTTCATTTTGTTCTTAAATTTTTCAGTTTTCCTCTTGTCATAGGTTTCTAATTTCATGCCATTGTGGTCAGAGGATACTTGGTATGATTTAAATCTTCTTGAATGTGCTAAGACTTTTGTGGCCTAACAATATGGTCTAGAAAATGTTCTATGTGTGCTTGAGAAGAATGTGTATTCAGCTGTTGTTAGAATGTTCTGTATATGTCTGTTAGGTTTATTTTGTATAGTATTTTTCATGTGCACTGTTTCCTTATTGTTTCTTTCTGCATGCTATATCCATTGCTGAGAGTGGGGTATAAAGTCTCTAACTATTATTGTATTACCATTTATTTCTTCTTTGGCTCTGTTAGTTTTTGCTTTATGTATTCAGATGCTCTAATATTGGGTTCATACATATTTACAACTGTTATATCTTCATGATGAATTGGCCCTTTTATCATTATATGACCTTCTTTGTCTCCTTTTACCATTTTCATTTTAAAGTCTGTTTTGTCCGATATAAATATTGCTACCTATGCTTTCTTTCGGTTACCATTTGCTTGAAATGTCTTTTCTTCATCCCTTCACTGTCAATCTATGTGTGCTTTTAAGGCTAAAGTGAGTCTCTTGTAGGCAAGATATCATTGGATCTTGTTCTTTCATTCATTCAGCCATTCCATGTCTTTTAATTGAAGAATTTATTCTGTTTATATTTAAAGTAATTATTAATAGGTAAGCACTTACTATTGCCATTTTCAAAGCTGTTTTCTGAATATTTTGTAGATCCATTGTTCCTTGTTTTTTATCCTGCTGTTTTTGTGTGTGTGTGTTTCTCTCTTGATATCAGCATGCCCTGAATTATTTATCATGTTCTTTTATGTAATTACTATAGGATTTTCCCTTGTGTTGAACATGAGGCTTACATAAAATATCTTAAATATATAATACTTATTTTAAACTGATCAACTGAACTTAAGTTCCTTAATTTTACACTTTTAATTCTCTTTCCCTTTACATTTGATATTGTTGTTGTTACAATTTACATGTTTTTTAATACTGTGTAACATATTGTGTTTATGTTTACTTTGGCTGTTTTTTTAAAATTATGCACCACTATTACCATATTGCAGACTGTAACTATGACTATTTATTTAATATTACCTGTGAGATTTATGCTACTTTTTCTGTTTGTATGTTCTTAATTAGTGTCTTTTTACTTCCACTCAAAGAACTCCATTTAGCATTTCTTATAAGGCAAATGTGGTGGAAATGAACTCTACTGGCTTTGGGTTATTCAGAAAAGTCTTTACCCTTCCTTTGTTTCAGATGGACAGCTTTGATGTCTAGAGAATTCTTGGTTGACTTTTTTCTTTCAATATTTTGAATATGTCATCCCAGTCTCTCCAGGCCTGAACAGTTTTTGTTGAAAAATCCATCAATAGTTGTATATTTTTTATGTAACTACTCTTTCTTTTGTGCTCTAAAATTTTATCTTTGTCTTTGACTTTCATGAACTGAATCATAATGTCTCTCACCATGGCCCTATTCAGGTTCAATCTATTTGAGATTCTTTGGGCCTCATGCATCTGGATGTCCTTTTCTCTCCTCAGGTTCAGGAAATCTTTAACCATTATTGCTATAAATATACTATCTGTTCCTTTTCTCTTTCTCTTAACCTTCTGGAATTCTCATAATGTGAATATATCATGTTTTGTCATGTCCCATAATTCCCATCAGCTTTCTTCACTCTTTTTCATTCTATTTGCTTTTTGTTCCTCTGACTGGGTAATTTCCATTGTCTTGTCCTGCAGGTCATTGAATGTTTCTTCTGTATGTTCAAATCTATTTTTTAACCTCTACTCAATTTTTCAATTCATTTATTGTATTTTTCAACTCTAGGATTTCTGTTTGGTTTTTTTGGTGGTTGTTATTTCCTCATTCAACTTGTTTTGTTTATACATTGTTTCCCTTATTTCATTAAGTTGTTTCTCTGTGGTTTTGTGTAGTTCACTAAACTTCCTTAAGATGATCACTGAATTATTTCTGATAGTTTATAGGTCTTTATTTCTTTAGGGTCAGTTATTGGAGCTATATTATTTTCCTTTGGTGATGTCACATTTACCTTAACTTTAAGTGATCTTTGACTCCTTAAGTTTGTATCTGTGCATTTGAGTAAGTGGTTTCCTCTCTCAGACTTTAAAGGTTCTCCTTGGCAGAGATAGTTCTTCACCCATCAATTCAGGTTAGATTTCTGTGCATGCCTGCTGGTAATATCCTTGGGCAAGTGTGACTTTTATCAGGGTCTATTTTGGGGAAAGGTCACTGTCTGAGAGTGCTGAGGACAGGGATGGGAGTGTGTGTCACTGGTTCAGAATAGCTGGATAAAACTGCTGGCTTGGATTCCTGCCTATGTGAGGCTCTAGAGTGTACTCTGCAGTTGTTCAGGCTAACTAGGTGTTCAGAACTGGGATCTATACTCCAGAGTAGGCATGGCTATGAATTTGATTCCCTGTCTTGTCAGGGGAGCAGAACAGGCCCCGTGATTTGCATATCATCTTGTTTGAGGACCCAAATCAGGCAAGACTATGTTCTGAATTCTGTGGCCATACAGGGCTCCAGATTTGGTTCTGCAGATGGAGAAAGCCATGGCCGTGCTCTCTATTTAAGTTCCACTGTAAGCATGGCTGTTGGATGGGCTATATACCTTCTCACATGCACTGAATTACGTTCCCTCTTCAGTTGTACTGAATGTTATACTCAGAAATGGGTGGGGCTATGAATTATTTTCCCTGCCTAGGCTAAGCAAAAGAACCATCTCCAAGGTCAGAAAGGCTCTTTGTTTGTTGTCTTAACTGAAGCCAACCCACACCCCAAGTTCCCTTACTAAACAGGACCACTGATGTTGTTCTGCAAACTATTGGCTCTGTCTGAGCACCTCTTAGCTCAAGTGCTGCTGAGCCCCACGGCTTTCAGGAGTTGTTGCCAGCCTTTCTGGTCAGATGGGGCCAGAAGGTACTCTCCACAGCAGGTGGGTCAGCAACACTCCTTTTTGAGAATCCAAAATAGACAGATCTTTACCCTGCCATGTTCTATGGCCAGCATGCAGCCCCAACTTGGTTCTGCAGATAAGCAGAGCTGCTGGTTGGAATTACTCTTTGGTCTTGCATATGAGCAAAGCTGCTGGTTGGGATTACTATAAATGTACCATCATATCTGCAAGTATGAATGCAGTCTGCCAAGATCTGTGTGTTGGTTGTTGCAAGCCCCTCTCCATCACAGTCAGATTCCCAGTGGTTGAGCCTCACAGATTCTCCTGAGAATGCCCATGTTGCAAAGTAGGTGCTCCTGCAAAGTGCTGCACGATGTTGGGGGTGGGATGGTTGTCCCCCTATTTTCTCTCTACCCAATAAAGGAACTAAAAGCTAAGTGGAGACTGTCCACATGGTACTATGCTGGCCTGGGTGAGAGACAATGCAGTCAACATGTAGCTGCCTCTCTAACCCTTCTAATGCAGTCTGTCTTGGCCTCTGTGGTGAAGGAGGATGCTTCAGCCTCATCCCCATGTTCTAGGATTCTTTCATTAGTGTCTTATTCTTGAGTTGTTAGTTGTTATTAGGTGTTAATTCTTGTTAGTTGTTTTTGTTGTGAGGGGAAGTGAAGTCAGGAACAACTTACGTTGCCATATGGGTGACATCAGAATCCTCATGATAAAAACTCTTAGCAAATAAGATATAGAAGTAACATGCTTCAACATAAAAAGGCCATATATGAAAAGCCCACAGCTAAAATTATACTCAATGGTGAAATGTTGAAGGCCTTATTTTAAGATCAGGAATAAGACAAGGGTGCTGACTCTCATCACTCTTATTCAAGCTAATATTGGAAGTCCTAGCCAGAGCAATAAGGCAAGAAAAAGAAATAAAAGACATCACAATTGGAAAGGAAGAAATAAAATTGGATCTATTTTCACATGATGAAATTTTATATATAGAAAATCCTAAAGAGTCCACCAAAAAACTGAGCTAATCCATGTAAAGTAGCATGATACAACATTAACATATAAAAACCAGTAACATGTCTATACACTAACAACTGAACTATCTGAAAAGCAAATAAAGAAAATGAACCCATTTACAGTAGCATCAAAACCATAAAATACCTATGAATATATTAAACCAAGGAGGTGAAAGATGTCTACTTTGAAAAGTACATAACATTAATGAAAGAAATAGAACAGAACATAAATAAATGAAACTGTATCTTGTGTTCATGGACTGGAAAGATTAACATTGTTAAAATGTCAGTACTACCAAAGGCATCTATAGATTCAGTGCAATCTCTATCAAGGTTCCAATGACATTTGTTATAGAAGTAGAAAATAATCCTAAAATTTATGTGTAACCACAAAAGATTCCAAATAGCCAAAACAATTCTGAGAAAGAGTAAGGCAGGAGGTATCACACTCCCTGATTTCAGGCTATATTAAAAAGCTTTAGTAATCACTATGGAAAATAGTATGGAGGATCCTCAAAAATTAAAAATAGAACTACCATATGATCCAGCAATTCCACTTCTTGGTATTTTGCTCCCCTACATTCATTGCAGCATTATTCACAATAGCCAAGGTATAGGAGCTACCTAAGTGCCCATCAATAGATGACGGAATAAAGAAAAATCTGAAACACAAATGTGTGTGCATGTGTGTGCGTGCGCACGCACACACACACACACACACACACAGGAATATTACTCAGCCATTACAAAAAAGAATGAAATCTTGCCATCTGTGACATGTATGGACCTAGAGGGAATTATGCTAAGTGAAATAAGTCAGAGAGAGAAAGACAAATATCATATGATTCACTTATATGTGGAATCTAAAAATCAAAATAAATGAACAAACACAACGAAACAGAAACAGAGACATAGAGACAGAGAACAAACAGGTGGTAGCTGGGGGGTGGGGTGGGGAATGAGTGAAATAGGTGAGAGTTGATGTACAAACTTCCAGTTGCAAAATAAATAAGTCATGGGGACAAAAGGTTCAGCATGGGCAATATAGTCAATAATAATGTAATATCTTTGTATGGTGACATGGTAACTAGACTTATCATGGTGATCATTTTGTAATGTAGAGAAATATCAAATCACTATGTTGCATACCAGGAACTCACATAGTGTTGTAGGTCAATTATACTTCAACAAACAAATAAGCTCATGGAAAGAGATCAGATTTGTTGTTACCAGAGGCAGCGGAAGGGAGAAGTGAATTGGATGAAGGTGGTCAAAAGATGCAAATTTCCAGTTATAAGATAAATAAGAACTAGGGATATAATGTACAGCATAATTAATATAATTACTACTACTATATGCTATATATGAAAGTTGTTAGAGTAAATCCTGAGTTTTCATCACAAGGAGAAACATTTTGTTCTTTTTTATAAATCTGTGACTATATGACATGATGGTAATCATTTTATGCCGTATGTAAGTCAAAATATTAAGCTGTACACCTTAAAACATATAATGCTGCATGTCAATTGTATCTCAATAAAGCTGGAAGGAAAAAAAGCTATAGTAATCCGAATAGTGTGGTATTGGCATAAAAACAGACACACAGACCAAAGGAGGAGAATCAAGAGCTCAGAAAAGAACCAATCCATATATATTCAAATAATATTTAACTACGAAGCCATGATTACTCAATGCAGAAAACAAAATCTCTTCAATAAATGGTGCTGGGAAAACTGGATATTCACATACAAAGGAATCAAAATAGACCCCTATCTTACATCACTCACAAAAACTAAGTGAGAATGGATTAAGGACTTAAATGTAAGACTAGAAACTATAAGACCCCTAGAAGAAAACAGAAAAAAAAGTCTCCTTGTTGTGGATCTTGGCAATGATATTTTGGTATATGACACCTACAGCAACAAAATCAGAAATAGACAAGTGCAACTATATCAAACTGAAAAGCTTCTACACAGCAAAAGAAATGATTGATAAAATGTAAGGACAATCTATGGAATTAGAAAAAATATTTGCAAACCACGTATTTGGTTAGGGGTTAATATCCAAAATATATAAAAAATTAATACAACTCAATAGCAAAAAACAAATATTCCAATTAAAAATTGGCAAATGACCTCAATAGACAATTTCCAAAGAAGATAAATGAATAGCCAGCAGGTATATGGAATGTGCCCAGCATCACTAATCATAAGGTAAATGCAAATTAATATCACAATGAGATATCACCTCATGCTTGTTATAATGTTTATCATCAAAAAGATGAGATAAAAAATGCTGTCAAAGATGCGGATAAAAGGGAAAACTTGCACAGTCTTGGTAGAATTGTAAATTGGTACTGGCACTATGCGTAACAGTATTAAGGATCCTCAATAATTGAAAAACAAAACTACCATATAATCAAGCAATTTCACTTCTGGGAGTATATCTAATGGAAATGAAACCATTAACTTAAAAAGATATCTGCATCCTCATATTCATAGCAGCATTATATACAGTAGCCAAGACATGGAAACAACCTAAGTGTCCACCAACAGATTAATGGATAAAGAAGTTATGAAATATATATAGAATGTAATATTATTCAGCCATAAAAAGAATGAAATCCTGCCATTGGCAGTAACATGACTGGACCTCAAGAGCATTATGCTACGTGAAATAAGTCAGACAGAGAAAGACAATTAGTTGTATGATCTCACTCATGTGGGATCTAAAACAAACAGACAAAAAAAATCAGCCTCATAGAAAAGGACATGTGACTTGCAGTTCCCAGAGGCAGGGAGTGGGGGAGTAGGAACTGGATAAAGGTGATCAAAAGGTACAAAGGTCCACTTATAAGATAAATAAGTACTAGGGATGTAATGTACAGTATCATGACTATAGTTAACACTACTGCCGTATGGTATATTTGAAAATTGTTAAGAAAGTAGTTCCCAAGAGTTCTCATCACAAGGAAAGAAAGATTTTTTTCTTTTTCTTTTTAAAAAATATACATTAGATAATGGATATTAACTAAACCTATTGCTTAGTAATAATTTCACAATATATGTAAATGAAATCATTATGCTGAACACCTTAAATTTACACAGTACTGTATGTCAATTATATCTTAATAAAACTGAAAAAATATGCAAAATAAATAAATATCAAAAAAGAAAAGAAAAAGAAAAAAATCAATGTAACACTCCATATTAATACAATAAATGGAAAAATGCACATGAATATATCTCATTAGATGCAGAAATAGCATTTGACAAAAATTCAACATATTTTCATGATACAAGCACTCAACAAACCAGGAATAAAAGGGGACTTTTCCTTATCATCCTGAGAAAGACCATCTACAAAAACCCCACAGGTAATACCATATTTAATTGTGAGACACTGAATTTTTTCCATATGAGATCAAGAAGAATAAAAAGATGTCTTACCACTTCTACTCAGCATTGTATTGGAGGTTCTAGCAATTAGTCAAGAAAAAGAAAAAATGAAGTAAACTTTTACACAAGTAAAACTATCTGTGCTTGTAGATGGCATGATTTTATATAAATAAAACCCTAAGAAATCCAAGTGTCTAATATAACTAATAGACTAGTTCAGTACTTTTTCAGGATACAAGATCAACGTACAAAAATCAATGAACAATCCAACAATTAAATTAAGAAAGAAATTCCACTTAAAATAACATTAAAAGTTATATACTTATATATAAATTTGACAAAATAAGTGCAAGACTGAACTGAAAAGTACAACACATTGTTAAAAGAAACTAAAGAGGATCTAATAAATGGAAAGGCATACCTTTTCATGGATCAGAAAAAACAGTATTATTAATATGGCAATACTTCCCAAATCAATCTACAGACTGAACATTATCAAAATTCCATCTTTTGTTTCTGCAGAAATTGATAAACTGATCTTAAAATTCATATGCAAATTTAAGGGACCTAGAATAGCTAAAATAATTTAGAGAAAGTAGTAGATATTTGGAGGTTCACACTTCTCAATTTCAAAACTTACTACAAAGGTACAATAATCCAAACAGTGTTGTATCAGCATAAGAAGAAACATATATATCAATATAATAGAATTGAGAGTCCAGAAATAAACTCTTCCATTTGATTAACTGATTTTGAGAAGGATGACAAGACCATTCAATGAGGAAAGTATAATCTTTTAAACAAATAGTGATGGGACAGCTGGATAGTCATATGCAAAATAATCAAGGTGAACTCCTACCTCATATCATACATAAAAACAAGCTCAAAACAGCTGAAATGCCTACATGTAAAAGATACAAGTATAAAATTCTTAGAAGAAAACATATGAGTCAGTCTTTGTTATTTCGGCTTAGGTAATAGCTTCTTAGATACACACCAAAAGCACAAGTAACAACAGAAAAAAATAGATAAATTGGACTTGATCAAAATTAAAAACATTTGCATTTAAACAATACCCTCAAGAAAGTGAAAAGAAAGTGTATGGAGTGAGAGAAAATATTTGCAAGTCATATATCTGATAAGGACTAGTATAGAGAACATGAAGAACTGAATGTTTACAACTCAAAGAACAAACAACTTAAAAAATGGCCAAATTCTCTTAATAGACATTTCTCCAAAAAAGATATTTGAATGGCCAATAAGCACATGAAAAGGGAGTTAACATTGTTAGCTGTTAGGAAAGTGCAAATCAAGACCTCCATGAGATATTTCAAATCCATGATAGTGGCTATAATCAAATGACTGACATGACAAGTGTTGGTCAGGAGATGGAGAAATTAGAATCCTTTTACATTGATGGTTGGATTGCAAAGTGATAAAACCACTTTGGAAAAAGTTTTGGCATTTCCTCAAAACTTTAAGCATAGAATTTCAATATGAACAAGAAATGCACTCCTAGATATACACCCAAGAGATATTTCCACACGGAAATTTGTATATGAATGTTCATAGAAGCATTATTCATAATAGACAATTGTGTAAGCAACCCAAATGTCCATCAACTAATGAATGGATAAACAATTTATGCTATATATGCACAATAGAATATCATAGAGAAATGTAAAAGAATGAAGTGCTGATACATCTATAACATGGACCTTGAAAACACTATTCTAACTGAAAGAAGCCAGTCACAAAAAGCCATCATACTGTATTATTCCACGTATAATAATATTCAGAATAGATAAATCCATAGAGAGAGAAAGATTAATAGATGCCTACTGCTGGGTTGGGGGATTTGGTGTGCTAATGAGTATGTAGTTTATTTTTGAGGTAATGAAATGTTCTAAAATTAGACTGTAGTACTGCTTGAACAGCTCTGTGACTATATTAAAAACTATTTAATTGTACACTTTTGATGTGTGACCACTGTACTATTATATCTCAATAAAGTCATTTAAAAATGATCCATGCTAACTACACCTATTCAACACAGATTACTATTACTTTTTTAAAGTTGAATATTTGCCTGAGAGTTATTTTAGCAGTCATTCAATCTACCTTTCTTCAGGTTAAAATACCATTTGTATTGGTTTAGAACATCATAATGCTTAAAGTTTTTACAACTATAAAATCTCCATGTTTATTTAAAAAATGCACTTAAGCCCACAAATACTGAATAAATTTGGAGGGTACTACCAAAGTACTTCCACTGGTGGGGATACATTGTACTTATTTAGTACCTTTTAAAGAAAGCTCAAAGTGCTCTACCTCTATTAACTTCTAAGTTTTTAGGAAGTTCACCAGAGTTGTGAATGCAGATAATTATTAAGTAACAATATTAACTGCAACAAACATCCTGAATGTATAGCACTTGTCTTCCAAAATACCCCAATATCTTCACACAGATTATCATCAATTATTAATCTGTAATCAACACAGCACTCAAGATAAATAGGTGGACTGACATAGACATGAAAAGTGAATGGCACTTTGGAGACAGTTGCAATACAGTTGCAATTTAGCCCCAAAGGAGTGAGGTCAGCCTGCTGAGTTTCTGAAATAGAACTGGGCTATAGTATCCTGGCATAGCTACCTCCTGACAGTTTCCTTATCATCACTTCAACCCTTAATATGGTATTCCAAAGTGACTCCAAAACAGAGCTGCTTTCAATTTCTTAGCATCCTTATGGATCGCCTCAATTTGTACTCAGTCACCTAAATAGCTTGGAACTAGACTATACACTAGGAACAGGACCTCGGCTTGAAGATACCTGGTACAAGAGAGAGAAGAGGCAGATATCTCTGTTATACAGTCCCAGGGTCAGAAACTAAAGAGAATTGCTTGCTTGCTTATAATTTCATAGCTAGAAAGTTGACAAGATGGTCATAGGTTTTATCTTTCTAAGTCCTGATCTACTAAAAATACAGCTTGGTAATAGAGCATCACCAAAATCTTGGAGGATAACTGCCATGGACTGAATGTTTTTGTCCCAGCTCAATTCATATGTTGAAACCTAATCCCCAATGTGATGGCATTTGGAGGTGGGGCTTTTGGGAGGTGATTAGGTCATGAGAATGGAACCATCATGAATGGGATTAGTGTCCTTACAAAAGAGACCCCAAAGAGCTCCCTTGCCACTTCTGACACATGAGGACTCAGTGAGAAAATAGCTATCTGTGAATTAGGAAGCAGGTACTCACTAGATACTAAATCGGTGAGCACCTTGATCTTGAGCTTCCCAGACTCCAGAACTGCGAGAAATAAATGTTTGTTGGGTTTTAAGTCACCCACAGTCTATGATATTTTTGTAATAGAAGCCCAAATGGACTAAGACATTAATCTTCATGGATTACACTTCCCCAGGCTGCCTTGGTTCCCTAAAATCTCTACTAATTAAAATTAAGTTGGGGCATGAAACTAATATAATATTGGGTCAACTATACTTCAATTAAAAAAATATATAAATAAAAACAAACAAAAAAGAAAGGTGGGGCAGAGTGAAGCCCCAAGGGTTCCATGCAAGCACTCTGTACCATACTATCTCAAGTCAAGTTGGAGGAGGTCTGTTATAATATAAATAGAAATATATAGGTTTTTAATACATAGATTATGGTGAGGTTGAGAGGTGATCACCAATCTTCTTTCAGCCAGCACATACAGCTATTTCTTCTTCAACCACCTTGTGATAATTGTGGGCTGTGCAATATTCTACTTGAAATGGAATGTAAAGAAGACCTGGACCAGCAGAGTTTCATTAACTTTTCAAGTACCATGTCATACGTATAAGAAAGTTTATGTGTCAGGGAATGTACAAAGAGACTTGCACAGATTGTGTCATTTCATGTACAGCATTCCTGTGAAGTAGATATTCAGTGGATTATACAAATGAGGAAACTGTTACATAGAGAGGTTATGACACCTGCCAGAGGTCACACAAGTAGAAAGTAGCAGAGCCTAGATTTGAATCCAGGTCTGTGTGGCTCTAATCCCATACTCTAAGTTATGTCAGACTGTCATTCTTTAAAGAAATTTCTTTTCCAAAAAATGGTGCTGTTTTATTCCATTTAAAAGGTTCTTTTATATAAAATAAATTTAATTTCTTTAAAAGTTCTGTCAGGAAAAAAGATAAAGACTATAAAAAGGTAAAACCATAGGCTGAATTATCCTTTAAGGAGCAATCAATTTATGAAACATTAAAAATACACTCTGTACTCTCAAGCCTCCAAATAGTCTAATAAAGTTGAAATCATTAGGCTGCATGGTAAAGCAGAAGAAAAAAAAACCCACATGATATATTTCTGAGTTGGAATCCTGGTTCTGTCATGTACTGGCTGTATGATTCTAGGCAAGATATTAAAATGTAGATAAAATGCCTATATGACCAGATTGCCGTGAAGATTAAATAAGATCAGGTATATAAATTTACTGATGGTGCCTAGTACATTCAAGGCCCTCAACAAATCATAAATATTATTGTTATTACGATTATTAGGAACAACACTGAAGGGGTAAAGAAATGCAAAAGAGGTGAATAAAAGGGGGTATTGGGGAGGATCTGAAAGGTATGGTTCAATGTTACTTTAAGCACGATTTAGGAAAGAGCAAACACAGAAAAATGAAAAGATCCTTAATAAGAAATGACTGCTAATGATGATGACATACTCTTCCATTAGAGGTAGGTTGCAGAGGGATACTTCCTATACTATGTTATTGCTTTTCATTTTGTAGCAGGGAGCTATGAGATAAAGGGAGTCAAGAGAAGTTGGTTCCTTGTATTGGTTGAGAATAGCCTGGAATCATTTTAAATACAGATAAAAAAATACCATGGTTGAACAAATTAAAGGGTCTAGCTAGTAGCAAGAAAAAATGGCAAACATTCTTGCCTTGCTATTCAAATTCTCTGAAGCAGATTTTTCAGAGAGAAGATCTATGGCCTTAAGAGATATTCTGAGGTAGGTTTATACCTCACCGTTGTGATTACTTGAAGCATATCTAAACAACTGAATGTGTGAAACAGTAAAGAAATAATGCCTATTTTTGTACAGGTCTAAAATTGCTTTAATTCTTACTATGAATGTCTTTTCCCTATAAACATTTTAAAAAGACAATTTGATTAATGTTGCACTTAATGTTTTAATAAAGCATTTACTTTTAGAAAAACAGTTAGCTGAGATACTGCAGGCTCTGATTTCTCAACCATTGTCCCCTAGAGAAATGATTGACTTGCCTGGCTATGTACCCAGGGAAAGCACTGCTCATCTGATGACATCTTCCCAAGCCGCAAGTAGAAATCATAACAGGAATAATCTATGTTCAAGAGGATGTCTAGCCAATTTAGTCCTATTTTAGTGATGGGAAATGCATGCTTCCCATAAGGCTATTATTTCCTGAAAAAACTCATTTTAAATGTAGAGAGAAAGTTGCCATGTTATAAAAATTATTATCACATTCCATGAAAAAAAAAGGACTCTATTTTTAAACATGACAAAGAAGTACAAGATTCTTTAAAGAGTTGACCCCAAACCACTACTTAGAAGCAAAAAATATCAAATTACTTCAAAATACGAGTTCAGTGACCCAGGTCTCAAATCTAATTGATTACCAATGCAATTTTTTACACCAAACAAACTTTTATAAAACCTTTATAAAATAAACATACACATTACCTGGTAATTGTTTTGGTTTTGTGACAATCTCAATTGGTTTGATGATGCAAAATGTGAAGAAAAATTACTCCGTGATGGATTTGTATCACTATATAGTGTAGTAGACGCTGTATGCAATGAGGTCCGTGGTGTCAAATGGTATTCTCTGTTTTGATACAGTACATTGTCTGACAAGTCTCTAATATTCACCAGTTGTGAATTTGGCATATTTCTTCCTGGTCCGGGCAAAACTGTACTTTGGTTCTCAGCTCGAAGGGAACTGCCACTTTCATAAAATCTTGAGTAGCTTGGTATCTGTGCTCCCATCAATGCCAACTCTTCCTCTCTGGCATACTCATCATCAGCATCTCCAGTCTCCATTGCAATGGACAAGCAAGTTCCATCTGTTGAACTAGGAGGCTTCTGTGTGGCATTTCCTCCCAGAATTCTCTGGGGGTAATCACTAACAGCCAATGAAAATACTTCACGGATTTCCAAGTTTTGTGTTCTGCAGTAAGGGTCTCTAATAGGTGGCTTTTGCCCACTTAAGTTATGTGATGCTGAACCCGTGTGTTCAGGCTTATATGATCTTTGAATTCCGACTGGTTCAATTTTGCAAGGTCGATGGCACACAGATGCCTTTTGAGGTACCATCTCAGAGGCTTGCATTGAAGAGCTTCCATAGTGTTTCTTTGTGTGATTGTATACAGAGTTTCCAGCATTTAGCACACTTGTCTGTCTTGACAAAATAATTGTTTTTTCACCTAAGAGCAGAGAGGCATTTTTACAGTGTGCTACTTGTCTTTGAACAGGAATGTGCAACTGAAACTCAGTATCATTTTTACTGGCTGTTTTCTGAATAGGGATTTTATGTGCTTCTGTAATTTGTGTATTTGTATGTTTAGTTGTCCCTTGCCTACTTGATGAACTGGCTGGACTGTATATACCAGTTACAATGACATCATTATTGGGCAATGTCCAAGAAGACTGTTGGCTTGAGGGTGGAGCAATATTAACCACATTTCTGACTGCAACGTCTGGAGCTGCCAAAGAAGTACCAGAAACAGTTCTTGTTGTCGCTGCTCCTGATTCAGAATTCTTACTACTCATTTTTCTTCTTTTATTGCCAACCCACGTCTGGAAGGATAAAAAAAAAATGCCATTATGGAATAGTTCCTAGCAAAAAAAACAAGAAAAAATAATTTCTATGTGATACATTACATTCTCATTTGTCAAAAAATCAAGGCCTATACAAATTTAAAAGAAAGAATATACACTAAAAGAAAAAGCAACTAAAGTATAAGATTAGAGATGATCAGGGACCAGCACATAATAAATATCTTGGAACTTTAACAGGAGAATTGTATTATTGTTCTTCTCCTCAAAACCCATCCAATTAATCTGTAGCAAGAACCCTAAAATGTTTATATCCCTTGGCCTAGTAAATTCACTTCTGGAAATTTATCCTAAAAGTAATCCTAGATGTATACAAAGTTTATATGCAAATATGTTCATCATATTTATTTATGATAGTGAAAAATTGAAAACATACTAGAGGTAGGATGTTTAATGACATTGGAAAATGCTAGGAATATTGTTAAACAAATATACACTAGGAATCTTCAGATTTAACAACTTCTTTTCTATGAATATATCATAACTTGGCTAATTAATATTGCTAGGTATTTAGGTTAATTTTAGAAATATTCACTATTATAAACCATAGCAATATACATCATTGTGCATGCATCTTTGCTCTATTGGCCCATTAGAATGCCATCTTAGAAGGAAAATTGCTTGGCTTTTTGATTTTTTTAAACTACCCTCCAATGTATAAGAGATCTGGTTTCCCCACACCCTCTATAACACTCTGCATTATCCTTTTGTAGTCTCTACTAGCCCAGGAGTTATGAAAATGTATATAATTGCTGTTTTGATTTGAGTTTCTATAGTTAATATATTACTTTGATAGAGTTGCTTACCCATTACTTATACTAATTTTTATATTGGTATATTTGTCTTTTTGAATTGATTTATAAGAGCAATTTTCTACTAAAGGTAGCAGCACTCTGTCACAAGTTGCAAATATTTTTTCCGTTTGTCATTAATTTATGGTAGTTATTTTCTTCTTCATGCTTTTTTCTACTTACCAAATTTTATGCAGTGAATATGTATTATTTTTGTAAACAAAAAATTAATAAAAATAATACCAGTGGTTGGCATTTAGAATTTGATTACAAAATATGTACCTTTATATAAGTAAATTTATTATAATAATCTTAGTATTATTACACTGAATCACGATTCTTAAAATATGCAGTAAGAAATATTATGTTCCATAAAATGATTAGTAAACTTTATACTTATTTCTAAATGCATACCATATTATAAACTACCAAAACACATTAATCTATTAAGAATTTAAAAAAATAAGTGAAAACATTAAATGAACTAGCCTTGCACAAACATGATGCAGGGTGTATTTGGTTAACTTTGTGTCAAGTGCTTTTGAAAACCACATAAATTATCCAATTTTCAAAGTATATTTATACTACATACAACATTACATATTGTAATACTATAAATAAAAGCTAACAAGTATTGAATCCCCATTATGTGTTTTTATATATACATGTATTAGCTCCTTTGCTAGGTATTATTTTTCTAATTGTATAAATGAAGAAACTGAAATTCAGCAATATTAAGTAGCTTGTGGAAGGATATTCTGCCAGCTACTGGCAGAGCAAGGAATCAAAATCAATTTAATTTGATCTCAAAGAACATTCTCCTTCCACTATGGTGAGAAACTCCTGAAACGCAGTTGGTCATTTCTGTTGGTCATTTTACTTTTATAATTAGTACTTATCTAATAAAATGTTCCAGAAACTGAGATGCTCCATTTTGCTTCACATGAGGCTGTGGGAATTTAAAACTCACTCTTTTTTTTTTCCCTTCAGATCTTTATTGGAGTATAATTGCTTTACACTGTTGTGCTAGTTTCCACTGTACAACAAAGTGAATCAGCTGTATTGATACATATATCCCCATATCCCCTGCCTCTTGAGCCTCCCTCTCACCCTCCCTATCCCACCCCACTAGGTCATCACAAAGCATTGAGTTGATCTCCTTGTGTCATGCAGCAGCTTCCCACTAGCTAGCTATTTTACATTTGGTAGTGTATATATATATCAATGTTACTTTCTCACTTCATCCCAGCTTCCCCTTCCCCCCTACCCTATGTCCTCAAGTCCGTTCTCTACATCTGCATCTTTATTCTTCCCCTGCTACTGAGTTCATCAGTACAATTTTTTAGATTCCATATATATGCGTTAGAATACGGTATTTGTTTTTCTCTTTCTGACTTACTTCACTCTGTATGACACTCCAGGTCCATCCACCTCACTACAAGTAACTCAATTTCATTCCTTTCTATGGCTGAGTAATATTCCATTGTATATATGTACCACATCTTCTTTATCCATTCATCTGTTGATGGACATTTAGGTTGCTTCCATGTCCTGGCTATTGTAAATAATGCTGCATTGAACATTGGGGTGCATGTATCTTTTTTGATTATGGTTTTCTCAGGGTATATGTTCAGTAGTGGGATTGCTGGGTCATATGGTAGTTCTATTTTTAATTTTTTAAGGAAACTCCATGCTGTTTTCTATAGTGGCTGTATCACTTTACAGTCCCACCAACAGTGCAGGAGGGTTCCCTTTTCTCCACAGCTTCTCCAGCATTTAAAAAACTCACACTTATTTAGTTTTACTAAACAGCAGAGGTGAGAATTATAAGCAGAGGGACAAATGAATATAAATGTCACAAGAGAAGGAGGTAGTGGAGAAAAACTAAAACGTTTTAAAGTATATACTCAAGAGAAATATTGAAAAAGAAATGTTTGGGGATAAATATAACTTCAACTTATGGTTCAAAAAGGTGAATATTACAAATATTCAGTGTAAGTCACTGTTATGGCTTTTCAAATAAGAAAAATATGCAGAGGAAGAATGATGTATTTGTTTGTAATTTGAACATTTTAAAACTTTCAGTGGGAAACCGTAGTGAATTGGTTAAAAGTTGAACTCAAGATGTGCTATATCTGGAGGGCAGCTCTGGGCAAGATTTCTAAGAAAACAAACCACCTACCATGTTCTCATCACAATACCCACATTAACACAGGAATTTTAAGTGCATTGCACATTTATAGCTTACTTTTATAGTTTTGTAGTTCATATATAGTGTTACTTATATAGTTTACTAGCTATTTATATCATGTGTGCATAAAAAAGGAAAATGCAATAGAATATGACATGAATATGAATCTCAGCTATCTAACAATTTCATTTGTTCAGAATGCAGCCAATATAGATGTCAAGAGATCCATGTACTTTACTGAAAGGACAGCCCTTGATCTTAAAACAGACTTTATCTTATTTTACACATAATGTTACCAAACCTGGTATCCTCATCTATAGTAAATTAAAAATAACAAAACAGGAGGGGGCATTGGTAATAGTGATTGCTGTTGCAAGCACCTTGAAAGCACCAAAACTAAGAATGTTCATTAAGTATTACTCACTAAAAATGAGAAGAAAGGAAAAATATAAGAGAATTGATGTGAGAAATCATTAAACAGTCTGGGGTTCTTTAGTAAAGGGGAAAATCACCCCATATACTGTACCATGCTGTAAGCATTATTATTTTATAGCACAGTACAATAATTGATTTTCATAGTAAAACTCTGAGTCAAAAAGTAAAGGTTCAGGAACTTCCCTGGTGGTCCAGTGGTTGACTCTGCACTTCCCGTGCAGGGGGCGTGGGTTAGATCCCTGGTTGGAGAACAAGAATCCCATGTGCTGTGCGGTGCAGCCAAAAAATAAATAAATAAATAAAAAAGAAACCCAAAAAGTAAAGGTTCAGCTATTTTCAATAGTCTCTATTGAAGTAGAAAAGTATATAGTTAAGAAATATTTTACATTAAAATGTTGAAAATTAAATAAAATTCATTACCTAAGGGTTCCCAATAACTGAAACAAATTTCACTAAGTCATTCAGTTAAAGGATCCAAAATTTTCCAATGCTTATTGGATATAAATGATTCTCATTACAAATGTTTCATTGGTGAGAGAGAAAAAAATGGGTCAATCAAAATTGATATGATGAGCATTTGGGATTTGGAACTAATAAAGTGATACTACATAGAAAAAAAGAAAGGTTGGGATGGCCCTATATACATTAATATGTATAAAATGGATGACTAATAAGAAAAACATCAAATTGTACACTTTAAATATATGCAGTTTATATGTCAATTATATCTCAATAAAACTCTTTTTAAAAGGAAAAAAAAGAAAGGCAATAAAGTTGGGTCACCAATCCTTGGTGTCCATAAAATTCTTTTTAAGTCCTTTTTTATAAAGTCAATGTCTCCAAACTTTTTCTTTTTCTCTACTTCCTTCTTTGTTTTCCTGTTCCTTTGCCCCATTATATATACTTTTTTTTTTCAGTTTTTTTTTTCCTTCAGACCTTACTGGAGTATAATTGCTTTGCACTGTTGTGCCAGTTTCTGCTTTACAACAAAGTGAATCAGCTGTATTTATACATATATCCCCATATCCTCTCCCTCTTGAGTCTCCCTCCCACCCTCCCTATCCCACCCCTCTAGGTCATCACCAGTCATCAAGTTGATCTCCCTGTGTTACGCAGCAGCTTCCCACTAGCCATCTATTTTACATTTGGTGGTGCATATATGTCAATGCTACTCTCTCACTGTGTGGATGTTTTAACCTTTTAAGTTCTTTTTACATTGGGATCAAGTTCTTAGTACAGTAGGATTTTAGTTATTTTGAGAAAAAAATGCAATAAATATTATATTAAAATAATAAAGGAAGATCTCTTTCAAGTAGAACATGTAGACCTAGCAAAATATCACGGGCAGAGGAGGTTGTGGAATAATGACTCTATAAACAACTCCCTTCTCCTATGGCTGGAAAAACCACCAAAATTGTGTTGAAATTTAGATTAGGAAGACCGAATTTCTGCAGAATTTATACTCCCCTAGAATAGAGAGAATGAATCTGTTTTACACCATTCCTTACAACGTACATAACATTGTACTTGCAAGCTTACATTCTAGAAAGTTCATTTCTTTCATTCCTATTATTTGTTACAGATTTCACACCACTTGGGGCATAAGTATAACCCTTTGTATTTCCACAGTCTCAGTATTCAAGTACAATCAAGTAAGTTATTAGGGGGAAGACTGCAATAGCAAATTATAAATATGAAAGGTCACAGTCCACAGAGCAGCTGCCTAAGAAGACTTTTCATTTTAAAGTAATGATAAAATAAGAGAGAAGAAAAGAAAAAAAGTTACTGCAGAAAAAAATGAGTTTGTACTTATAAAATGGAAAACTTATCAACTAAAAATTTTTTTTCTTGAGGTTTATTAAAGGTATTGCAAGTAGGGAATTTAGAGCTATCAATAGGAGATATTTCTAGTTATTTCACAAATCTGAGTATGATGGTTGATCTCAGCAAACAAGAAACAGATATCTTGGATATATCCCCCCGTAGAACTGGTGGCATAATTCCCTATTTGAAGGTGAATATATCCTTCAGTCTTTAAAAAACAGATTTTCCAAAGAATTCTTCTTATCAAGAGATTTTTATCTTTGGGGTCTTTGAAAGTTCCTACAACAGAAAAATAAACAGAAGTCCTTTCTCTTACCAATTAGCCTAATGAATGACAAAGATGGGAAAGTTGCTAACCTTTGAATCCCTAAGGTTTCACACCAGGAGGATTTGTAGCATATTTAGACAATCATGAAAGGACCTACTCACTCACTATGAAATCTGTGACTGCCTCAGTTAGATTTGTCTCTTGCCTCCTCTATTTCACCTTCTCACTGCCTTTCCCAAATGTGTAGCAGCTCTGATTTTTACAGCTGGTTAACTATGATTGTGATAAAGGAAATTTTCCTCCCTAAGAATTTCTTGTCCCTTACTTGCTAACCCCTTAAAATGAATACACTTTACTTAGAAGGAGGAAGAGATATTCATAAAAAGGCTAGGTTTTCCTAAAAAGGCAAAAATATTGAAGTCATAAATGCCTAATGAAAAATTTAAACACAAGAAAATATGCTAGGTCCCTTGGTAAATGCCTGTTTTACTGATATCAATTTGGAGGGTTATATCTAGATGAATTCTCAGTGTAAACAAAGCATGAGATCAACAACTAATCCTAAAGGTAACTATTAGTTCAAAGGACTGGGATTTTTTAAAGATACATTTAAAATGCAAAAGTTTTAGTGCTTTCAAGGTATTTATAGAAAAAAATACATACTAAATGATTAGCTCTTTATTAAAAAATAGTAATTTTATACCAGGGAAATGAAGCTGTTTATAAAGTTAGTGACTTCATACCCTGATAGTTTTTCTCATATTAAGCAATTATCACTTGTAATAAAAAAACTATAAATTCAAGAGTTTAAGACCTTAATACTTACCCTGACTACACTGAAGTCCAGCTTAGTCTCCTGTGCACACTGTAATATGAGCTGAAAGCAATTTTTACTTTGATTTGTCATTCCATTTTCATAATAACGCTGTAAAATCCTTTGTTGTTCTACAGTAAATACAGAACGCAGATTCATCTAAAAATAAAAGAAGATACTCTGAAAATTGGAATAAAAATTGGATATGTGTAGAATTTGCATGTTTTTGTTTTTTAATACAATTTCAATGCTTTCAAGCTGCGAGATTTCTTTAAGTGAAATAATCCCAATAATGGGCAATAATTTGTGTGCTAAAGGGAGACAGGTTCTCACTGAAAATTATGCATAATGTGAACACATTGAATTTGTTCAAAAAAGTACCAACTTTAAAGACAAAACAACAACAAAAAAGAGGAAAGCCCTTATCTAGTTAATGTCAGTGCATGGAGAAAAATGTTCTTTCACCGAAATAAATATTTATGGCTAGTAAAGCCAGAGATGGTTGTATGGTGGTAGCCATATGTGGTAAATTATCAACAGGGACACTCACTGTTCTTTGTCAAGCAAGGCATCTGGTATGTGTCTTACAGCCAGAAGCTGTGCTCTGGAACAAAAGGGTGCTTTTATTTTTTTCTTTTTCTGGGATAAAGGGGTTCATTTTATGTATTAAATCAAAATCTCTCTTTAAAGGTTAAAAATAAACAGGAAGATTTAGTGACTGTGAAAATGTATTTGCTTTAGGCAATACTAACCAAAATAATTATTTTTAATGTCTGTAGTATATAAATCAAAATTAAAAATCATGTACATTTTACTAAAAATAAACCATGGACTTTTAATTAACATCATAATTAGACAAGAGAAATTTTTAAAAAACACATTACTCTTCCTGCCAATAGGCAAGATGTTTAATATTAAGGGAAAACAGCTCTGTGAATCTCACAAATAAGAGGCCGGACAAACTCTTCATAAAGGAGATGAATTCTAGTAATGCATTTTATAAAGACAAACACATAATTAGATAAAGGCAATTTCAGGTTCCTCTTAAAAGCTGTCACACTAAAATTATTATTCTTAACAGCTGACAGAAAGAAAACCCTTTTCAAGGAATGAATCTCTTCAAAATTAGGAAAACAGCAACAACTAAAACAATATAAGCCAAATCAAGCAGAAATCATTCTAGTATACTGGGTATGGAAACAACTAAGTACATTGACATGGAAATAAAAATAACTTCCCTATTTTGAATATTTTGAACAATAAAGCAGTTTCATAAACAAATTAAAGACAGTCATATAGCCATCCAGTGCAATCTGTACACATGACTTTTTTTCTTGATCATACAAATGTTTTCCTATATAGTGTTAAGAGATCTGGTGAGAGAAAATCACATGTGGAAGAGGGCAGGAACACTCAGAAACAAATAACTCCACTTTATGAAGGGGATCTCATTCAAGTACAACAATGTGGAAGTGTAAACCTCTTATCTGCAACCTGACCAAATTTTCAAGGATGTTTGGGCCAAGGGATAGCGATGATATTCATCAAAACAATATTACTATCATGTCTGCCAGCTTTCAGAGCAATTTGGGGTCCCTTTTCGTAAATGGTTCAGCTACAGTCAGGAAAGAAGCCAGAAGATGAAGATCAAATACCTGAAATACCTTATCTGGTGTGGATTAAGAAGCAAGTATTGGTATTCCAATACTGTGGAATGAGATCTGAGTAGGGTGGTAAATTTCAATTCCACTAATGCATAATCCGGGTAATGGCTCTGATTCTGCTCTGTAGGGCTATAACTACCAGAAAAAAGCCTAGAGTGCAAGATACGGCTGATCCCCAAGTGCATCACTGTATCTGCCTTAATAATGTAGGAATGCTTTCCTATTGGCTGGCTACAACTGTTGCCCCAGTATGATATGAATCTTAAAAAGCATGGCAGGTTAGTTATCTTGGTCTGTGAAGTGGCAAGTTTTTGAAGGACTGCACAGCCAAAGTTCTTAATCATTTGCACAAAAACAGGAAACAAGTTGTAAAAACTTTCATTTTAAAAGTTGGGTTGTTATTTATGTGGAAGATAAAAGGACGATCCATTGGATTCATGGAAATTGAGGTCTACTGGGTTGGGGTAGGGAAGGTAACTGAATTAGGGGATTAAATATTGAAATAACAAGTCATTTAGCTTTACCTCATGATTTCCTAGTCTAATACTACCCACTGAGCACATGCCAGCCCACAAGAAATAAGACAACCTGTGACCTACTCTCAGCTCCACTGGAGACTATTTGGTAAATTACTATTTCTCTGAGCATCTATTTCCTAGTCTGTAAAATTATGTATTATATGACATGTTTTACTTTCCAGTCTGGATTGTCAAAAATAATTTAAGATATGTGAACTTATTTTTCTTAATTTTTTTTTGGCCGTGCCCCGTGGCTTGTGGGATCTTAGTTCCCTGACCAGGGATTGAACCTGTGCTCCCTGCAGTGGAAGTGCAGAGTCCTAATCACTTGACTTCCAGGAAATTCCCATTTTTCTTAAATTTTAAAGCATGTTATAGTTGTAACATATTTATATTTTTATGGATAACTAGGCCCTTCAGTTTACCTATCATATTCAGATATGGAATATTTTAGGTTGCTCTCAGCTTTAGGATTTGGTGTTTTAATGAAGACCCTGAGCCATTGGAAAAAGATTAAATTATACTCAGTATGTTCTATTCAAACAAGCAGAGCAATGAGTGAAATATTTTAGATGTATTGCTTTGAAAGTACTTGAAAAATATAGCTTTGAGGAATGACTGCCTCCTTAGGAGTTCCAGATAGCTAAGGCTATATTTTCTCATTGGAATATTTCAGATAAATTCCTATGTAACACTGTTCTTATAGATCTGATATCATACTTAAAACCAGTTCTAATAATGCCCTAATAATGTTTTAAGTGGCTAAATCATTTGAAAAGTACCAAAGAATTTTACTTATTAAGTACTGATTCTTTGAAAACCTGATTTTAAAAATGGAATGTGTCCATAAAATCATCACCAATTCAAATAGAATACATTCTTTCCAACACTAAAAATTTGAATTTTGGGTAAGCCATCAATTTTTTTGTTTGTTTGTTTACAAAGAGTTGAGCTTAGGTTAATATAATGCCTTGAATAACTTTATCTTGGCCAACATGTTTCTATGAACATTGTCCTTTTAATCCATTATTATTATTCACTTTTAAGTTTACATACAGGAAAAATCATGATTTTTCATGTACAGTTTTATGAGTTAAAGCAAACATATATAGTCATGAAATCACCATCACAATTAAGATATGGAACAGTTCTATCATTCTAAAAAAGTCCCTTATACTACTTCTTTATAATCAATCTCTCCAGCCACCCAGCTCCTGACAATCACTATTCTGTTCCTGTTATTTTGACATTTATAGAATGCCATACAAGTGGAATAGTACAGTATGTATTTTTTATGAGACTAGCTTCTTTCATTTAGCACAATGTATTTGAGGTTCATCTGTGCTGTCTGTATCAGTGGTTTGCTCCCTTTTCTTGCAGAGTAGCATTCCATTGTAAGAATGTACCACAGTTTATCCATTCATCCATTGAAGGACATGTGGGCTGTTTTAAAACATTTGTGTGCAGGTTCCTGTCTGCAAATAATTTTCCATTTCTCTTGAGTGAATACCTAGGAGTGGGATTGCTGGGTCATATGATAAATGTATACTTAATTTTATAAGAAACTGCTAAACCCTTTTCAAAAGTGGCTGTACAAATTTGCTTTTGCGCTGATATTCCATGAAAGTTTCAGTTTTCACTTCCTTACCAGAATTTATTATCATATATTTTTTAAAAATTAGTCATTTTAATAGTTGTGTAATTGTATATTATTATTGCGGTTTTCATTTGTATTTCCCTAGTGACTAATGATATTGAGCAACTTTTAATATTCTTATTTGTCATTCATAAATCTTCTCTGTAGAGGTGTCCAAATACTTTGAAAATTTTTAAATTGGATTGTTTATTTATTATTGAACTCTTAGGGTTCATTACATATTCTGAATACAAGTCCTTTATGAGAAATATGATTTTCAAATATTTTCTCCTTGTTTCCGGCTTGTCTTTTTATTTTACTAACAGTGTATTTCACAGAGCAGCTTTTAATTTTAATGAAGCCCAATTTATCACTGTTCTTTAGTTTTATAGATTGTGCTTTCAGTGCCATATCTAAGAAATCTTTGTCTAGCACAAGGTCACAGAAACTTTTTCCTATGTTTGCTTTTAGTAGCTTTATATTTTTGCATTTCATATTTAGGTTTAGGATCCATTAGGAGTTGATTTTTGTATAAGGTGTGAAGCACAGGTCAAAGTTTTGTGGGTTTGGGGTGTTTTGTTTTTTGTTTTTGTTTTTTTTTTTTGCATATGGGTATCCAATTTTTCCAGTACCATTAATTGAAAAAAAACTTTTTATTGAATTGCTTTTCATCTTTGTTAAAAATCAATTAACCGTATATGTGTGCCTCTATTTCTGGACACTTTTTTCTATTCCACTGATCTATGTGTCAATTCTTTCATCAAAACCACACTGTCTTAACTACTGTAGCTTTATCGTAAGCCTTGAATCAGGAAGTGTGAGTCTTCCAACACTCAATTCAGCTATTCTATATCCTTTACATTCTCATGTGAATTTTAGATTCAGATTGTTGGTATCTACAAAAATTTCTGCTGGGATTGGATTCAATCTATAGGCCAGTTTAGGAAAAATTATGTCTTCCAAATCATGAATACGATGTATTTCTCTCTAATTGTTTAGATTTTGTTTGATTTATTTCCTCAGAGTTTTATAGTTTTCAGTATAAAGATTTAGTACATAGTCTGTTAAATTTATACCTGTGTATTTCTGATATGTGTGTGTGTGTGTTTTAGAGGGGCTATTGTAAATGGTAGTTTTAAAATCATGGTTACTATAGTTTATTTATTTATGTATTTTTGGCTGCATTGGGTTTTCATTGCTGCATGCAGGCTTTCTTTAATTGCGGAGAGTGGGGGCTACTCTTTGTTGCGGTGCATGGGCTTCTCATTGTGGTGGCTTCTCTTGTTGCAGCGCACAGGCTTTAGGCACATGGGCTTCAGTAGTTGCGGTACACAGGCTCAGTAGTTGTGGCTCATGGGCTCTAGAGCACAGGCTCAATAGTTGTGGAGCATGTGTTTAGTTGCCCCATGGCATGTGGGATCTTCCTGGAGCAGGGCTCAAACCCGTGTCCCCTGCATTGGCAGGTGGATTCTTAACCACTATGCCACCTAGGAAGTCCAGCAGATGGATTCATAATGGTTACTATAGTTTAAAATAATGTATGTATATTTGAAATTTGCTGAGAGAGTAGATCTTAAGTGTTCTCACTACACCAAAATAGAACTATGTGAGGTGATGGATATGATATATGAATTACCTTGATTGTACTAATCATTTCATAATACATATGTATATCAAACCATCACATCATACACCTTAAATATATACAATTTTCATTTGTGAATTATACCTCAATAGAGTTGGAATTTTAAAAAATTTCCAATTGTTCATTGCTAGTATATCAACATACAATTTATTTTGGTGTATTGACTTTGCTAAACTCATTTATTGGTTCCAGAAGCTTTTTTGCTGACTGTCCGGTATTTTCTAAAGAGTTACGTCATCCACAAACAGAGAAAGGCTCATTTCTTCTTTTCCAATGCATATGTCTTTTATTTCTTTATTGCACTGGCTAAGACCTAGAGTATAATGTTTTAATAAGAGCTGTGAGAGTGGACATTTGTTCTTTGTTCTCAATTTTAGAGGAAAAGCATTGTCTTTCACCATTAAGTGTTATGTCAGCTGTAGGTTTTTCATATGCTTTACAAGCTTAAGGACGTTTACTTCATTTCTGTTAAACTGAGAGTTTTTCTTATTATTACTATTACTATCATCATTATAATGAATGGATATTGAATTTTGTCAAATGCTTTTTCCTATATCTACTAAGATAATTATACAGATTTTGTTCTTTAACCTTTTGATATGGTAAATTATGCTGGTTGATTTTCAAATGTTGAACCAGTCTTCTGCTCCTGGAACAAACCCCACCTGGTGATGATGTATTATTCTTCTTATATATTTATTTTAGAAATATTTTGTTAAAATTTTTTGAGTCTGCATTCATGAGGGATTTGTTTGATTTTCTTTTCTTGTATTGTATTTGGTTTGGTACAGGGTAATGAGTTAGGAAGTGTTCCTTCTACTTATATGTTCTGGAAGAGTTTACATAGAATTATTATTTTCTCATTAAATCTTGCTTAGAAATCAACAATGAAACCATCTGAGCATGGAATTTTCTTTGTTGGAAAGTTTTAAGCAATGCATTACATTTCTATATTATTCAGATAATCTATTTCTTCTTGAGTAAGTTTGGGCAGTTCTTGTCTTTCAAAGAATTGGTCCATTTTATCTAAGTTGCTGAATTTCAAGGTGTAGTTTCTTATATACTATTTCTTTATTATCCATTTAATATTTGTAGGGTCTATTGTGATGTACTTTTTCCTTCTTGATACTGGCAATTTGTTTCTTGTATCTTGGTCAGTTGACAAGAGGCTTATCACTTTTATTGATCTGAAATGATTAGCTTTTGGTTTCATTGACTTTTGTCTATTGATTTTCTGTCTTCATTTACATTGATTTCTGCTCTTATCTTTACTATTCTCTTCATTCTTCTTTATTTGGACTTAATTTGCTCTTCTTTTTTCTAGTTTTGTAAGGTGGGGACTTAGGTTATTGATCTTTGACCTTTCTTCTTTTCTAAATATAAGCAATTAATGCTGTAAATTTACTTCTAAGTACTGCTTTGGCTGCATTATACAAATTTTGATAGGTTGTATTTTTTAACAGCCTTATTGAGCTATATCTGATGTACATAGAGCTGCACAATTTTTAATGTCTACAATTTGATGAGTTTGGCCTTATGCAAAAACCAGTGATGACATTACCATAATTAAAGTAATCAACATATCCAACACCTCCCAGAGTTTCCTTGTGTCCGATTGTTTATTTGTTCTGTAATAAGAACACTTAACATGAGATCAACCCTGTTAAATTTTGAAGTGCAGAATACTGTATCATTAACTATAGGTATTATGTTCTACAACAGATCTCTATAATTTATTCATTTGTCATAACTGGAACTATATAACCATTGAATAACAACTTCCCATTTCCCTTACCCTCCATCCCTGGGAATCACCATTGTATTCTCTGACCAAGATACAAGAAACAAATTGCCAAATTGCCATTGTATTCTCTATTTTAGATAGCTCACATAAGTGGAATCATGTGGTATTTGCCTGTACTACTTATGTCACTTAGAATAATGTTCTCCAGGTTCATCCATGTTGTTGCAAATGGCAGAATTTCTTTCTCTTTAAAGACAATAACATCCCATTGTATGTACAAGAGTGAGTCAAATATTATCCACACTCTGGCTGTAGAATTTATTTTAACTTTTAGAAAAGACAAATACATCATTTTTCAACATAATCTCCTTGCTTTTCAATACATTTTGTCCATCTGTCAACAAGCTTTCATATTCCCTCATTAAAAAATGTTTTAGGCAGAGATGCAAGCCATGAAGGCACCACTGTCTCTTCACTTCTTCATCAGAAGTGAATCTTCTGCCTCGTAGGGCTGCTTTCAGGGGATCAAACAGGTGAAAGTCTGATGGAGCAAGATCAGGACTATAAGGAGGATGCTTAAACATCTCAAAATGAAGTTTTTGCGGAATGTCGATAGTGTGGGCAGAAGTGTGCGGATATGCACTGTCATGCAAGATCCTAATGCCCTTGGATAGCAGTCCTCTGCGTTTAATCTGAAGTTTAGGCTTCAGCTCTTCAATAAGCTTCTCACTGTAATGAGATCGTTGAAACTTTTTTCTGATAATGTTCCAACACTGGCCCTTGAGAATCCCAGAAAACTGTAAGCATCAACATTCTAGCTGGTGGTTGACTTTTGAACGTTATCTTGGTCAGCAATTGAGAATGTTTCCATTTCATACTCTGCAGTTTACTCTCAGGCTCATAGTGATAAATCCATGTCTTGTCACCAATAATGATTCTCTTTAAGAAACTTACCTTCCTTAGAGTATCGTTCCAAATTTTGTTTGCAGATATCCAAATGCTTCTGTTTATGTTCTTCTGTGAGTTGTTTCAGTACCCATCTCACACAAACTTTTCAAAACCTAAGTCTGTCATGGATTACTTTGTTTTGAGATGTTAAAGCAGCCTCCCAACCTTTTTGGCACCAGGGACCAGTTCCGTGGAAGACAATTTTTTCATGGAATCGGCAGGTGGCGGTGGGGGGAGGTGGGGTTCAGGCTGTAATTCGAGTGATGGAGAGCGATGGGGGAGAGGCAGATGAAGCTTTGCTCACTGGCCCCAATGCTCACCTCCTGCTGGGCGGCCCAGTTCCTAACAGGCCATGGACCACTATTGGATCACAGCCCAGGGGTTGGGGACCCCTGCTCTAAATTAACTCTAAGCACTGATTTAACTGTATTCCACATATTTTGATATATTGCAATTTCATTTTCACTGATTTCACAGTGCTTTCTGATATCCCTTGTGGGCTCTCTTTTGACCCATTGGTTACTTACAACTGTGTTGTTTACTTTCCAATTATTTGAGGATTTCCCAGATATCTTTGATTTATTGATTTTTATTTTAATCCCTTTATGATCAGAAAAATCCCTCATATTACTTCAATTTTTTAACTTTTGATAGTTTGTTTTATGGCCCAAAATATGGTCCACGTTGATCAATTTCCCATGTGCTTCTGGGAATAATGTGTACCCTGCTTTCTTTGGGTGGAGTCAACTAGGTTGAGTTGGTTGAAAGTGTTGTTCAAGTCAAGCAGTTATTAATTTTCTCTCTACTTCTTTTAGCAATTACTGAGAGAAGCTGTTAACATCTCTAGTTGTATGCTAGTCTGTTTCTTATTTCTCTTTTATCAGTTTTTGATTCATATATTTTGTAGCTCTGTTATTAGGTACACAAATATTTAGGATTTTTTTGTTCTCTTAATTGATCCCCTTATCAATATGAATGGTGTTCTTTATGGCTGATATTTTTTTCTCTGAAATCTTCTTTATCTGATATTAATATAGTCAACTTTATTTAGATTCATGGTATATATTTTTTCATTTATTTATGTTTAACCTAGTTGTAGACATTTATAGATGAGTCAATGTCTAATGTGACAATACCCATCTGTTAACTGGTATGTTTAGACTATTTTGCAATTAATATAATTATTGATATGATTGGGCTTAGATGTAATCTTTCTATTTGTTTTCTATTTGTCTCGTTTTTTGTTCCTTTTTTCCATTTTGATATTAATTAAACATTATTTATAATTCTATTTTATCTTCTCGGTTAGCTCATCAATCTTCGTAATGTTATTTTAATGATTGTTTTAGTGACCATGGTATACACCTTTAATTTATTATCAAGATAATTTATCATAATATTATATATACTACTTCACATACAATAGAAGAATCTTATAATAGTATACTTCTATCTCTGTTCTACTGTCTTTTGTGCTATTGTTGTCATACATTTGCTTTTACATGTTATAAAACCTCCAATAATTGGTTATTTTAAAAAATTAAACAGTTATCATTGAAAGTGATTTTTAAAAATTAAAAGATCACACATATTTACCTACATATTTGTTATTTCCATTGTGTATGTCCAAAGTTGTTTTTTTTAGGTGCAAATGCAAGGAGCTTTACTATAGTAATGCCCTTCATTTTCTTTAATTCTTTACAGGCTACATACAAAACAAAAACACAGTAACCAACAAAAGTTAATTTCAATTTGGTATCATTTTCCTTTTGCCTGAAGGATTTCCTTGAACATTTTTGGTAGTGTGTTTCTGCTGGCGATGCATTTTTTTTCTTTAGAATGAGTAAGAAAGGCTTTGTTTTGCTTTGATATTTTGATATAGGATTCCAGGTTAACAGATTTTTTCTTTCTTTAAGTACTTTAAAGATGTCGCTCCGTTGTCTTCTGGCTTGCATTGTTTTCAACAAGATGCTTCCTGTCATTTTAATGTTTGTTCCCCTGTACACGAAGTCGTCTTTTTCCCCCTAGATGCTTTTAAGATTGATTTATCTGAGGTCTTCTTTGTTAGGCACATCCAAAATTGCCTTTAGTCTAGGGCTAATTTGTCTCATTACTAAAGTAATACCTTTCTGAGGACCATCCTAGATGTTCCATGAAATATAAAGTTTTCCAGCCTGGTGGTTGAAAACATAAACTATTCCTGGTCTTATGTGAGATCTGAGGATTGTTTGCCTGATCCTTTCTAGTGGTTCTTTCCCTGTCTGCAAGTTTTCTCACACACTGAAGTTGATCAGCATTCAGCCAAAGACTCAAGCGGTCCCTCTACAAATCTCCAGAGCTCTATGTGCAGTTTTCTCCTTTCTGTGAGCATTCTCCCCTCCAGTACTCTATACCTCAAATTCTAGTCACCCTGTCCTCCCTAAACTCTGAATTCTTTCTCCTCAACTCAGAGAGACTTCCAGGCTGTTTGGTTTCCTTTCCCTTTGTTGTGGTTTGGATACTTTCTCCAGGCAGTGAGTTGAGACACTCACACGGCTCATCTTATTTGTTTCCCTTCTCTCAAAAAATCATGGTCTTGTGCTACTTTTTGTCAAATGTCCAAAATCCACTGCTGCATACACGTTTTTGCTGTTTTTTGTTTGTTTGTTTTTAGATATTTAAGATAGATGAGTGGGTAAATCCTGTTCCTGTTACTTCATCATAGCTGTAAGCAGAAGTTCAGGTGGCCTTTTGGAGTGGTGGAGTGGGAACACTATGTTAGGAGTCAGGACATCTCTGTTCCTATTAAGCTTCACTACTTGCTAGTCTTGTGACCTTAGCACAGATAATTGACCTCTTAGGCCTCAATTTTTTCATCTAGAAAATAAAGTTGTAAAACCTGTTCTACTCTTCTTCACATGATGAATTATCTTCATTAAAATACTTGGCAAACTATAATGGGCTATGCAAAAGTTATTTTTGTTAATTATAAACACTTATATAACCAACTGGTCATTCCTACTAGGAATAATTATTTTAACACATAACAAACCACTCCCACATCATGTGTATATAAACCTCAAATAAAGGAAATATACATTAATATATTATCATGGCAAAAAGAAGACAGATCCTGACCTTATTCTATGTAATAAGAGTTTGATCTTTTAAAGTTTTGGAGAATGCAAAAATTAAGCACAACACCAATGTGCATGGTGTCCATGTATGTAGATGCCTCTGCATAATTTTTAATGTAAATTTTATATTGAAAATAAAAGGATATCATAATAAAGTAGGAGAATTCTGTTAAAAACTAAGTTATTAAATAGTGTTTTATTTAGCTAAAGCTTGATTAAATATGCAATAATGAATTGACACTTTGAACTTAATGAAATTTGAATATATGCAAAAAGAACTGCTATGGTAAATCTGTCCTCAGAAGCTGTCACTTTAATCTATCATTTACATTTAATGATCCTCATCTTTACAAACAGCAGTTTTTTTCTATTTAGTTTTTTATAATTAACTTGCCAGAATTTGTAGATATTGCAAAAAATATATTTCAACAGGCATTGCCTCTATTCAAATACTATGAAAGGATATTCACTATTTGTTTATTGAGCTATAGCTACTGAAATGCATCACACACATCTCTTATCTTCCATTTTAGAGATATAATTGACCTCTATTACTTAGGTGGAAACATGAAGCAGGAAATTTTAACAACAACCCAGATAACTTTCTCAAGGCACAAAGAAATTATACACTGACCTCATTTTAAAAAAACACTTTAAAATTCTATATATTTAATGCTCATATTTTCCAAATACATAAAAGCTAAATATATATTCATAGTGACATGGGCACAAATTCCAAGACAATATTATGTATACATTTTCCATATAAATAGATAAAAAGATATACCTACAGTGACATATATCTCTATAGCCACATGTCTAATGTCTAAATTCAAAGAAGATAAATGTTTATTTAAAAAAGTCACTGGCAAGTAGATATACTAGATCTCAGATTACTTTCATCAATTATAATAATTTGTTAGCTTTTAATGACACTTGCTTTCATCACAAAGTGGTAATGTTAAAATAATAAAATACCTTTAAACTACAAATACCTTATCATACACTCCAATGTCAAAACTCATAATAAAATAAAAAAGATCAATTTCAAACAGACAATCAGTTGGACCACAGAAGCATAAGCAAGGCCTCAACTGCATAATTGATTTCCTGTTGTCTTTAGCTCTGCTTTCATACAATCCCACATGCATACACTCATACAGAATATATGACAATTAATGACCAGCGATATATAGCATCTCCTGATAAATAAAATACTACCTTGCTCCATATATATTTGCTCACTAAACTCTATTTCTTTTTATATTTCTAGCCCCAAGCAAATCACGCAAGATAATCATTTCTACCTTTCACTATTTCATGATAGTGATTCCACTGCCCTAAGCACTCACCACTAACATTCCGCAATTAACATTCTAAGTTAATACCTTTAAATATAGGTTGCATTTTAATTTACTATGGAGGGGAACTCTATAAAATTTCTCATAATTGCACATTGCAAAAGTGACTGTTAATAAATTACTCATTATATCAAAATAATGTCTCCTTAATTTCACTATACTGTGAATTTATCCTTATTAGTTGTCTCTTTTGTTTATCATTCACATAACTCTATCCCACTGTATCCTACCTCTTCTCTCCAGCAAGAATTTTCATTGGTAACTAAAATTTGTTTTTAAAACGTTAAAGCCATATTTATTCACTTAAACTAGATATTCTTTTGGTGTTTTGTGAGTCAGATTTACATAGTACATGTTAAGATTTTAGGGTAGTTTACCTAGAAGCACAGGGATGGACTGTTCAATTCTCTTACAGTTTTCATCCCTGTTTTTATTGCAAAAACTTTGGGGGGAAATGTACACATCCTGTTCTTTAGGGGTTGGAGGGAGATTTCTCAAAGCACACCATCTGGTGATAAGTAGATAACAGTATATAATTACACACATGTATAGTGTTGAACCAACACACATATTTGATTCATCAAATAGTAGCAGTATAAATCAATCCCTACAGATAATTTTAATAGACTAAGAAACTGCTTAATTGTTTAAAAGCCTCATGGAGCGCAATTCAAATCTGATAATCACCAGTAAAGTCTTTTCTTTCTTCCTTTAAAAGAAGAAAACAAAATCAAAAACAAAATCTTTCCTATATTGTCCAAATCTACCTTTGGGTCTCTGTTTGAGGAACTCTGCCTTAAGGCACTCAACTTATTCCATCAAATGTATTTTAATTGTGCTATATTACGATAAAAGAGAAGTTTTTTCATTATACCTGGTGGAAAGGCTCTGTGTGTAAGTGAATACATGCATATTGTGCGGTTTTCTTTTCAAGATTATCAGTGAAATGAAACCCTCAAACTTAAAAATTTTCAGAAAACTTGCAGACCTCTGAGAACATGTCCTTGGAACCCTAGGGGTCTGCAGACCTCAATTTTTAGAGACACCGCCTTATGTTAAGCCTATGACATTAAGATAGAAAACATATGTTATTGCCAAATCATAGATGTTTGAAGAATGGGATAAACAGTGACCCCTAATATTTTTGTTGGCACTGCATTTCTCCTGCCTGGTCTTATTTTTCACTTGGATATGAGGCACAGAAGGAGAGATTGTTACATAACAAAGGTGCTTCTGGGTATTTCGTCACAATGATATTCATTCCTGTTAATCAGACCAGATCTGAACACATGGACTATACTCTCCAAGGTTTGATCATGACGGTATTCAGCAATTGTTATTTTACCACTAATATTTAATTCAGGTAAACTGATACCCATTTGCAAAAATATTCTCAAGTATATTTAGAAACTATAGCTTCACCTGTGAATTGTCAGAACACATATTGCTTCAATATACTCTGCATTAGTGAGAAATCAGAGCAAAACTTTTTGCAAAATAACCCTTTCCTCGCCAAGTCACTGCTCTCAAAAGCTACCAATATATGCGTATTACCACAAATATTTTAATTTACTCACTTAAGATTTTATTTATTAAGCATATACTTTCATATATAGAGCTATTAGTGTACTGTGTTCTGAACATAAGTTTTAAGCCAATTTCAAAGGGGTCAAGAGAGTCAAAAGAATAACAGTGTTTCTCAATAATGTCTTTATTACTTCTCTTTAAAGTTGAAGGTTAGGAAGTGGGCAATGAATAGCAGGCATAGTAGTTATTGAAATACTGGTTCCTGAAGAGAACCTTAACACAATTTTGTCTGCACTTAATATTTTTTATTAATATATGGATTTCATAACTTCTTAAAATTTAATTAATAAATAGGATCATAGAATTTTAAAGCTAAAGATACCCTTAGGTATTATGAAGATTGTGCCCTCATTTCACAGTTGAATAAACTGAGGGCCAGAGATGTGATGTATTTCAGAATTTGTTTTACAAAAAATGTCTAATGTATATTATAAACTCTTTGATGCCCAATTCACTTTATCCAACACCTAGAATATTATAGAACACAAACTTACTAAATAAGTGTTTTTGAGGATGATATCAACTAAAGGACTATCGACTATATTAGTTTGCTAGAGCAGCTATAACAAAGTACAAAAATTCTGGGTGACTTAACAGAAATATATTGTCTTGCAGTTCTAAGGGCTAGAAGTCTGAAGTCAAGGTGTTGGTAGAGTTGGTTCCTTCTGAGGACAGTGAGGGAAGGATGGGTTGTAAGCCTCTTGTAAATGGCCATCTTCATGTTTACATGGCATTCTCCCTGAACACTGACCAATTGCTTATCCCAATAAAAAGATTATAGGTTGGCTTCCTTTATCAGCCAAAAAGGCCATAAATTCCTGTGCCAACCCTTATCCCACCACACCCCAAGATATCTATATCCTTATTCCTGGAACCTGTGAATATGTTAGGCTCCATGGGAAAAGTAAATTAAGGTTGCAGGAAGAATTAAGGCTGCTAATCAGTTGACCTTAAAATAAACAGATTATCTTAGATTATTTTAGTGAGCCCAGTATAATCACAATTATCTTTAAATGTGGAAGATGGAGGCAGAAGAGTAACTGTCAGAGTGATGCAATGTGAAAGATGTGATCAGACGTTGCTGACTTTGAAGATGCAAGAGGGCCACGTGCCAAGGAATGTGGACAGCCTCTAGAAGTTAGAAAAGATAAGGAAACAGATTCTTCCCTAGAGCTTCCAGAAAGCAAAGCCCTGCCGACACCTTGATTTTCACCCTGTGAGACCTGTTTCAGACCTCTAACCACCAGAACTATAAGAGAATACATGTGTTGTTTAAAGCCACTGTGTTTGTGGTAGGTTACTACAGGAGCAAATAGAAAACGAATACAGTTCCTCTTGAAGATATTAGCAACAGTGACCCCAATAAATCTATACTCTTCTGTAACACTGTTGACAAGTCAAGTAATTAGGATTAATATCATTTTAACAGTATATCAACAAAACAGTGGATTCACTCAGACTCTTAACAATTTTACCCATTTCATAGGTGTAGCTATCTTCTCAATGAGACAATATTGACTCCAGAATGGAGCAAAACTGATGTATATTAGCCAAATAATACTTTGATTACATATTACTTTACACATGTGAAAATGGACGAAAGGAAATTCATGGGATTTTTTTCTATAACTACCAGTTCTTAAAAGTTTAGGTTGTAAGGAATTCATATTTCACTTCATATCAGTGCTTCTCAGACTCTGATGTGCATATGAATCACCCAGGGATCTTATTAAAATGCAGATTCTGATTCGGTAGGTCTTGGGTGGAGCCAGAGATTCTGCAGTTTCTAAGAAGTTCCCAGGTGATGCCCATACTGCTATTCCATGGGACGCACTTTGAACAGCAAGGATATAATAGACACAGATGCACCAAACCCTACCAGGAAAGTAAAGTGGCTCTAAATCACAACCAATACTGAGTTCAAAAGTAGTCTCTCTCTACATTAAGTACTACTAATTGGGAAAAGGAAAAAAAAAAACTCAAACTGACCTTTAGCATCTCTTAAGCATTCACTGATGATAAAAGTGAGCCTCTAGGTTCTAATTAAAATGTTTGAGTGATTATTCTAATAAATACATATTCAAAAATAACTTCATGCTGTCTTAGAAGAGTGGGGATGAGTCAAGGCTAAGCTTTCTATACCTAATGTAATATTTCCCATTAACATAGAATATATTTTTTCTTCCACATTTTACAATTCCTCAGATCTCTTCCAATTGCTTCCCTGTTGAGGAGATTTCAACACAATAAATGATTGGTCTATGAAAGGGCAAAGCTTTTTGGAGTATGATCTCAGGTAATTACTTTCCTAAATTGCATAGCTATTTCATCCATAAAGCACACTACAGGTAGACCAAGCTAAGCAAGTAACGTATATATAAAGAAATATATTAAAGCAATATATTAGTGTAGGAGAAAACTTATCTCATGATCTATCCTTTCACAAAACCCAATGCAGAAACGCTTTCACCATTGCTTGGTACTTGACACTAGGAAAAAGAGTGTATAGGTCTACATGCCTTCTGCCACTGAAGCCACTGGAGTCAAAACAAGGATCCCTTTCTCCTAAACCTCATCCTACCTGTTAAAAAGTTTCATTTCCATTGAGAGAGAAAGGAAAATGTCATAGGCATTACAGACACATAAAAAAGAGATAAGTCGGGGGAGATTATACACACACATAAGCACAATTTTTAAAAACAATAAATGAAGAAGGGTCTCACTCTAGCTCTCCAATCTAGAACCTAGTAGTTAAGGGTGAAGCCTCTAGAATCACACTTGCTTTGAAGTACTGGCTCTGCCATTTACTACTTGTATGACCTTGGAGAAGCACCATGCACAAATGCTTGTCTACCTGAGAAAAGTGCCCTCCCAGGGCATGTAAGTCACATGTTTCTTTGGCTGTTTTAAGAACCTTAAAATAAATTTCCCCCAACCCCAAGGGAAGAGAGGCCAAGAAAATGTTTTCCTCGATTTTTGCCACTCTAACAAATAACACATTTAAAGATTCTAAGGATCAACCCAATTGGACACAAGTCTCATGTAAAACAATAGATCAAGAAGGTAAGGCAGCTGCTGTTGTAGATTTCTTTACAGATGTCAGATGTAAAGTATGGCGTTTGATTGACACAATATAGTATTAATTGTTCAGATGCCATGTACCTAGGTCTCTGGTTAATCCAGGCAATTTTGCTACTAGTTGGCACAAGGATGATTTCATTTGCACAGACAGGTTTGTTTATTGTTTTGAAATTATATGCAGGCTAGAAAGGTCTCAGGGTGTCAGTGACAGTTTCTGAATATACTAACGTCTCCAGTCCTCTTTGTGTGCAGAATATATCTCTCTAGAATTTTCACTGTTTACTTCCAAATTACTATGCCTAGATATAGTATACTCAGTGCAAGTATAAGACACCACCAATTTCATGTTTACCTAACTGACTCCACTGTAAAATCAAAATCAACAATTCAAATATTTTTATCCTATTGGGGATTACACTACACAAAAATATAATTCCCTCTGGGAATACAATTTTAAAAGCAGAATTAATTAAATATATTTTTTACAATATTCATAGTTTACTTACAATAGTCTATGACAATAGTTTTCAGATTTATAGAATATAATACCCTTTTGGACTGCTTTTCATCCATGTTCTTAAACCTCAAACCTTGAGGTCATATTGAGATGGTGCCTAAAAGTGAAGCAGCAGTCAAAGCAAAATCTGTAGAAAGCCTCTATGTTAAACCACAATCACTTTCTTTCAAATAAATTTGAGCTCCATAGAACAATGCAGTTTGAAGCCCAAGGGGTAGGAAAGTGACAACTGATATGTCATAAAATAGCAAGTATGGCACCATCACAATGATTAGCTCTGATTTAAGATGAAAACTATCAGTGACAGTCAATGTAAAGCAGCAAATGCAAGACATCTTGCAATAAAAAGTGAATAATTAGTAAATTTAAGAGAAGATGCATAATGCAATGTTATCAAAGAGAAATATAGACAATGGAAAATGTCAGCATTTTTTAAACTGAGAAAATTACAGACAGAACCATTTCTGGGATAATGTTCCCTTGGTCTTGTTTATAAGCAAAGAACATATTCACAGGCCACCCTATATATACAGATATCTGTATTGCATTTTCTTTGACTCAAATTCAGGTTTATTCAGTCACTGGAGGGTCCCTTGCTTGACTAATGATGAATAAGTTTTCACATATATACAGTTCTTTCTATAACTATGTTACTTTGTTTCCCAAGAAATTGGAAAACAAAGACCATATAGAGCTATAGATATTTCAAATAGTCATCCAGATGCTTTGGATAAAGAAATATATGGTAGATGGCATAGTCTCAACTCTTAAGAACAGGTTTAAAATCCAGTTGAGTAGTCTAGTCTAACACACACATACACACACAAAATAAAATTTAAAAATAAGAAGACAGTATAAAGCAGGCTATAACAAAGTGACAAATATAAGAAATGATGTAGGAGTTCCAGAAAAGGCGAGCTTAATAAGGGTTGGATTAGACTTGGAAGGTACTTATGGAGAGGTGCAACTTAAGTTGAGCTTCCAAAGTGAGTAAGATTTGAATAGGCAAAGACAGAGCATCCTAAGTGAAGGGAGTGGTAGTGGTACAAGGAGCAAAGTTCTGGAGGTAGATTGTTCAGGGGACATTAGGGAGAGTTGTGCACTGAGAAATAAAGTAAAATAAGGTCCCTGTAGTATGATAAAGTCAGATTACAAAGCTCTTCACAATCCAAGTGTAATTGGGCTTGGAACAATAGAAAATAAGGAGCCAATAATATTTTGGTGAAGAAAAATGACTTGATGAAGGAAGTGATCAAGCCATTAGTCTGGCAGGATGAATTGGAAGGCTGGCTAGGAGGCTTCTGGAATGACTGGATGGGTGGTGATGAGAGTTTAGACTGTAAAATAAGGGAAGAATGGTAGGAGACGCTTTCAAAGGAAAATTCACCAGAACTTGATAACCCCTTAACTATGAGAAATGGAGAAAAATCCAGATTCCTCTGTAAAATAAGAGTTCATGATCAGACAGTGGAGCAGAAGTATTAACACTACTATACAATTTCTCCACCAAGGACAGACAGGCAAGTTGTTCCACACGGTTGTTGAGTAATATAGCCGCTCCCAAAGAAGGGGAGTCGGACAAGGTCTCTCATAATAGGATTTGACCTTGGTGGTTCTAACAGAGACACAGAGGAAGAAGGACTTAGCACCAAACCTGAAACAGAGACCAAAGCTTTATGAGACCTTACCAAGAAGGAAAAAAAAGACGAGAAAAGAAAATTTCTTACTCTAAGTCTCTCCAAAGAGTTTGTTTCAAAAATCACTGAGTGGCACGCCGAATCAGAGTTCCTTGAAGACTAAAAGTTGGATTCACTTGAATAATTAGTGGGTTTTTTTTTCTCCAAATGGTTTCTCATCTCAGTAATTTCTATTCCAAACTCCTGAGTTCTTTCCATTATTCTAAACCTGATAACTGTAGATTAAGAATTTGCCTTCTTAAATTTTTCAGGCCCACTTCGGGACTGGATATGCTCATTAGGCAAGATTCAAAGTAGCTGGCAGAGTCTTTCCATCAACTAGCGCTTGAAAAATCACAAGGCCAACTTACAAACCCATCCCATATTCTCCCCAGACAGATCTCAGCCCCACCCCCTCCAGCGAAACGGAAAAGGCGCATGCGCAAAGGCAAACTCCACGCCTATTCTCCTCTCCACGAACTCCCCCCTACCCACGCCACCTCCCCGCAGAGGTTGTTATTGCGCAGGCGCAGCACCTTCAGCGCGTTTGAGTAGGGCTGTGAGAAATCTACAGTCCAGTGAAATCTAGAAGTGGCATAATTGAATACCCCTCCTTTCTTCGGAGGCAGAGGCGCCAATTCCTCCTACTCCGGGGCCAGAAGCGCGTCCCAAACGTCGCCCTCTCTCGGAGCAAGGTCCTTCGCTCTCTGCCAGTGTCTACTGTATCCTTATCCTCAGCTCGTTTTTAACCTCACTCTGCCGCCAGGCTTCACTCGGAGGGTAAAGGCAGTTGGCTCCCCAAAAGCCGCTCCAGTTTGTTGGCAGCCTCTTTAGGCCTCTGAACCTTCGTGCCCCCCATTGGGCAGAGCATTAGCTCGGTGCCTTGCTCGCCCTCCTTCGCCCTTCACACCCACCCATGCTGGGTGCTTACCTCGGGCGTGGTGCGGTCACGGGAGGGATCAGAGGATCCCAGATCAAGCCAGTGCTGGTGCAGGCGTATTCAGCGAGATTTTTCCTGGGTCTCCACTGCCTCCTCAGACAATGAAATCAGCGTGTCCGATCATCAATTCTCATCATGATCGTGACGTCACAAAAGACAGCGGCCAATGGGAGCCCGAGATCAGCTCCGGACAGTCCCTGGCCTCAGCCCAGAACCCAAGAGTAGGGAGGGGGGAGAAGAGATAGCTGCCTGCAGTGGGGCTGCCTCTTCCTCGCACGTATTAAGCTGCATCCAAAGCCAGGCCTCTGTACCTCTCCCTTCCTGAGTAGAATTGAACGCCCAGCATCCCTGTTGCTATAGTAGTTATAAGCCAGCCATTTGAGCAGGTGCTGCCTGGTCTTCCAACTTGAGATTCGCTTACAGCAGAATTGTTGCACACTGCCAAATTCAAATGATCACATACAAAAATAAAGTTTTTTGTGGTCAGTGTTCAATTGACAAATGTATATTCAGTGTTACTGAAATCAAGAAGGTGTCCATTGAGCCTTTAGAATTTGTCGATAAGAGTGAGTATACTGTTTTATGTCTCTAGTTAACTCTGGCGAGTGAAGAAATTAAAGTTATTCTTCTGTTCACCTAACCTTCATATCTGTTCTGCTGGAAGTTATTTGAATAATCACCATTACACCATTACAGAAAAACAAAAAGAAAAACCTCAAGCCATATGCTCTATCAGTTAACACCCTTGATTCACTCCCAAAATATGCTGGATGCCATGAGAGATGTAGAATTCATTGGTCCTCTGCCATTGTAGAACTTATAACATCATTCAGAAGATATGACTAGCACACATTAAACTTTCACAACAAAATAAAGTACCGATCATGTGCTCAGTCATGAAGTCACCAACTACAGACAAGTTACATTGTTTAATGACTGAAAATATCAGTGAGGTGAGAATAGTTGGGGAAGCATTCTTTGCTGTAATTGAAACTTGAGCGGGTTCTTGAATGGTGGATAACAGAGGATGGAAAACACTGCATTAAAGAGGAAGAAATAGGTAAAAGTAGGAAAGTACTTATTTTATATATATATATATATATATAAAATATAAATATAAATAACGTGAGGTGGTCCATGATGAAATAAGCCTGACAAATAGAGGACATATGTTGAGGACTAGTGGGAGATAGGATAGACTGATACTAAAAGCCTTTGAAAGTAGGCAGAGAATTTTGATTTTATTAAAAGCCACCAAAGGCCTTAGAGCAGAGTACCTCAAACCTCTATAATCAATGATCTATAGAGCAGCTTGAGTGGTTTGTTTTGGTTTTTTTTTTTTAACAAAAGTCAGATCATGCCCAGCTCCAGATTATCCAATGGCTTCCATTCACATATACTACAAAATACAAATTAGCCCCAAGGTCCTAAATGATCTGGATTTTCCCATCTCTCTGGCCTAATTTCCTGCCACTAACTCACTTTCCAATCACACCGACCTTGTCTGCATTTCTCAGACAAGTTAAGCTCATGACCACACCAGGGCCCTTGCACTATTGTTCCCTCTGATCTTCGTAGGACTTAGTACCTCACTTGATTCACACCTCAACTCAAATGTAACCTCTTTAAAAGGTATCAATTTTATGTAACTTCTTTTTAAAAAGTAACTTCTTTAAAATTTAAAGAGGTTACACAATACCCATATTTCAAATTGCGATCCTCTCAACACTCCCTATACCTACCTACACCCCTTCCCTTTTTAATTTTTCCTTATAGCACTTATTACTAACACACTCTATATTTTTAGTTATTGCAAATATAAGGTCCATAAAGGTGGGTTTTTTGGTTTGTTTTATTATTATATCCCTGGCATCTAGAAGAGTCCTGGACACAATGTAGACAAATCAGTAAGCACTTTTTAAATGAATGAGTGAAAAAAAATTTTCCTCACTGGTCAGTCATCAATTTGCAGTTTGAATTGGATTGGGGATAGGCTGTAGTGAGAAAGATTCATTAGATAGTTTTATTGATAATCCAGGTTCTAGATAACTTGGGCCTAGATCAGGATATTAAGAGCACAATTGAAGAGAAAGAATTGAAGTTGAGACATTTCAAAGAAAGAATGATAAGGGTGAAAGTGGAGAATTCAGAGATGACCTACCTATGATGGATTAATATACTCATTAAGTACCTACTGCATACCTTGAACTGAGGTGATTTGAGAAAAAATAAGGGTAGGTTCCCTACCCTTGAAAAATTTATAGTCCAAATGACAAGAGAAAAGATATATGAAACTAGAGTACAAAAAAAGGTAATTAAAATCATCTAGTTGCTCATTTTTCTTTTTCTCTCACACTGCATATTCAAGCCATTAGTAAGTCCTGTATGCTGTACTTTCAAAATATGCTCCAAATATGAGCACTCTTCACTTCTTCCATTACTACTACACCAGTTAAAGACACTATCACTTCTAGCTCAAACCAATACAAAAGCATCTTACATGATTTCCTATCATCTTCTATTGTCCTTCTTTAATATTGATACTTTCTCTTAACATCAGTTAAAATATTTTTTACAAAGTTGAAGCAGATCATATCATTACCCAGCTTAAAGCCCTCCAAATGCTTCCCATTAGATTAACAATAAAGTTCTAAATCCTTGTTATGGCTTATTTTCCACCACTTTTTCTACCGTAGTTCACTATGTTACACTGGCCTTTGCCTCCGCCCCACTCCCCTCTTTCTGGAAAGCCTGTTCCCTCTTTAGCTTCTTGGAAAACTCTTCCCTCAGATCTCCACATAGCACACTACTCCAATCAGATTGTCTGCTAAAATTTACCTCCTCAGATGTGTCTTCAGGGACTAATCTATTTAAAATAGCATCCCCCAATCACTCTCTATCTCCTCTGTCCTCCTGCTGTGCTTTACTTTTCTTATACCATTATAGGACATCACATAATTTGCTTACTTGCTTATTTTGCTTTTCCCCAAATGGGTAAGGATTTTATCTCTTTTATTTACTGTTATAGCTTCAGTACCTAGAACCATACGTGGAACATAGTAGGCACTCGATGAGCCTTTTTTGAATGAATGGATGTAGGAAAGCATAGATTGCATGGTGTAATCTATGCTAGAGTGATAAATATTTAGAAGTCAGAAATGTTTCTAGTACCATGGCTTAGGTATCTGTACCTACCCTGTTCACAATATATTAATTAAATTCATGTTTATTGAATTTGTAAGTAAAAACAATCTGGGAGGAATAATTAAAGCATGTATATTAACCAAGATTTCAAAGATCTCAAAAGACTCAACATACAAATGGAACAAGATCAAGTCTGACAGGGCCCAACAGTATGTCTTACATTTACGTTTACAAAAATCAGTTCTAGAAGTACAGGATGAGCAATAAACATCTAAGATGGGAAATACTTTATTTCAAAATTTTATAAATTCAGTATGAGCTAGTATACTATAGATAATAAGCAAGATAATTGAGAAAAACTGCATTAAGAAAAAGCATCTAAAGCAAGAAAGTTCTACTATCCTCTACCTTGATCAGACTACATTTGCTCTGTTCAATTGACTGTCCCTTATTTTAAATGAAACATTCACAAATGGCTGCATCTAGAGAAGAGAAATCAGGAATGATGAAGGCACCTACAAAATATATGATATGAGGCAAGGCTCTAGGAACTGAGGTTGGTTAATTTAAAGAGGGGGAAGACATGAAGAGAATATAACTATTTTCAAATATTTAAAAGACTACTGGGGAAAAGACACATGTGACATTGTGTGGTCCTCCAGAATGCAAAACCAAGGCCAAAAAAGACAACTAACAGGGAGATAAGTTTCAGCTTAACATTTAAGCATTCAAAAATGATAGGGACTGCTTTATAAAGTCAAAAGACCTCAGTCATTGGGGATTTTCATGCATAATGAATAACAATCAGGAATGAAGGCTTATCTATATTGATTACTAAAGTTCATTTCAACATAGACTTTACTGACTTCTGGATCACATCATATAGGAATTAGGAAAATGCCTTAAAGGTAGAAGTGAATTTGTTCTCTTAGGATTTAGTTTGGTGAAGTCGAATAGGAGGAAAGTTCTAGATTGGAATACCACTAATAAAAGGCAAAAAATTTACTGTTCTTCAGTAGGTAGAATCTAAATAAAACATTTTCACAGTGCATTTTGGGTCAGTATAGAGCTGCATATACCAAAGAAAGTGCTTTCAACTTTCACTTTTCCTATTTAAACTTTTCCCACTAGTAAGCAATTCTTTTACCAATTTGTTTTAACCAAGGCAACCATTTATTGATACATGTCAAGCCTGCCTATGTAATTCCAGAATACAGCTCTAAACAATATGGCTTGCTAGGTTAAAAAAAAAACTAATTTCTAAGCTATTTAAAATTACATTAATTTCTCTAGTCAAGCTAATTGTCATTAATCAGAAGCTCAATGCTTTGTTTCTAGATTATTCACGTTCTTTGTCTCGTTCACTTTTTGCTGTGCAACTTTTAGGCATTTTGTAGCTTACAGACAGCTCCAATAGAAGTTGTACACCAAAAATTGATGAGAAAATTGTTGTCCTTTTAAACTCTCTTGATTCAAAGCATGTAGGAAATAAAATGAAAATGCAATGTTAAATTTATAGGTTCTCTATGGATTTCAACTATCCATGGTAGTCTTGTTCTTAGTATTTTGGTTAAAGAAATGCCCTTTGGAGGAACTTCCCTCACCTTACTGTGGGGGCAGGTCAAAGTACAATTAAGAGGAAAGAATTCTCTGGCATAAACGTTTAGTGGAAAAGCCCTGAGAATCATTAGCATGTCCGCTTCTGCTGCAATGATTCTATAAATGACCTCTGCAGAATACTAAATTTCTACTTTGTATTTTACTTATTAAGGTACCTCATATAGAAAAAGTATTAATGAAACTTGTTCACCTAGCAAATTTCTAAAATGAAACTGATTTTTGAGCTCCACTGTGGTTTTTGAGATGTGATATATTATTAATATTCCTGTTTGTTTCTACTCAAACTGAGCTTGTTTACCCTGGATCATCACCTGGGAACACTGAAGTGTAATTTTTGGGGCCTCATGTACAGATTCAGAAACTCTGAAAATGGGGCCCAGAAACCAGTGTTTAGCAAGCCATAAAGGAAATTCTTATGTATAAAAACGTTGAGATCCAGTATACTAGATCTAAGTATAAGGGGGAATAATGGAGGCAATTTTATTCCACAAATATTTATTTAGCTCCTATTATGTGTCAGCCACAGATAATTTACTAAGACATGATTTTTGTCCTCAAAATGTTCATAGTCCAGTACAACAAAATGCAAAACAGTGAGCTAGAGATGGGATGGAAGCGGGGGTTGTGAGTTCTAGGAAAACTAGAGTTATGAATATGAGTGATCGGCTTTTGCAGAGTGGAGTACTGTTTCTGACACATCAACAGCTATATTTCTGATATTTCTCTGAATGTTTTTCCTTTTAGTCATGTTGTTGATGCCAGAATGAATTGAGAGAACAGAGCCTCAGTTATTCTAATTTAGCAGTCGTGCAAAGAAAACTGCTAAAAAAAAATCAATATTTTCCATATATCCGTAAAAAGTCCACTTATAAATATCTCTCTTTAGAGGGCAAAATGAAATTCATATCCTTTTTCTCTAATTCGATATTGAAATTTACTTGTAGCATCTTGCCATATATCTAGGGCACCTACATAATTACATTGACTGACTTCTGGAAATAGCTTGAACCCTATTTATATGGGAAAGGAAATATACTGCTTTATCAAGGTTAACCTGCCTTTCTTTAAATTTTAAAGTGGTTCTCAACCAAGAGGGGGATTAGGGATACATTTGCTAATATGACACAGCCATGGATACTTTCCCCAGAAATATACTCACATACAAATATACATGATATTTACTGTGGGATGAGACCATGGATTTCCTATAGATCATCTGTGAACTTGCTGGCCTCGGTATATTCTAGGAAATAACCTTCTAGTTATGTGCTTTGAGATGATCCACAAAGTGATTTATTTGGTAATAAGTGCTAGTAGTAGTCCCAGATAAATTGCCTGGAAAGGGATTACTTATTTAGCACTATGAAGTGTGGGCCATCCCAAATGCCCCCAAATCAGTATCTTTTACAAGTTTTCACCCCCTAATCCAACCAGACACCCATAATTTGTTCTGAAATCATTTATCCTTAGTGAAACTACAAGATCTGAGGAGTTGAAGGGACCAGTAGTCCTCAGGTGAAAACAAGGGAGATGCTTTGAAAATAACTTTGCCCAAACAAGCAGAATGTATGTGAAGAAGTGCCCAAATATTCTTTGGTATCTGTTTTATAAAAGAAGATAGCAAAAAAATCTAATTATTCCAAACCAGTATTTGTGGTACAGGAAGAATTGTGGAAGGAAAAGAAAAGAAGACTTCTTAAAAATCCAGTCATTTGACAAGCTTTTGAAAAACCACTCTGCACTAAAAATATAAAGGATTGAGATGGCTATTTTTCAGGTAGATTGAATAAGGAAAAAACCTATCTCATTTTTCAGATCATCTTGCCATCACTTTTTCTGGACAAGGAAAACAAAGCAAAGTGAATTACCTAAGGTCAACGTATCAGTAACTTACTAAATGACATACTTTTGATCAAATAGAGCTGATGATATTTTGAAAGTGACTATTAACAGTCATGTCATTTCCAAGCCTAGGTAGTGGATGAAGGTTGAAGAGCTAAGGACTGGCAAGGTGAATTAATGGATCTAAGGGCTGGATCTAAGCCAAGATAGAACAAATGATCTGAAACCATGTGAATAAAACAAGTAAGTGCACATAAAATGTCCAATAGTCAGAACCAGATAGTGAGGCCCAAATTATAGGCAGTTAGAGAAAACAAATCAGACATGTAGCAAAAGTGAGCAGGCAAAATTCTGGATCCAGAGGTGCCAGACTGGATTATAGAAATCAAGAACTCAGTTAAAGAAAACAAGCATCAGAAAGCCAGCAAAATATTGGGAAACCAGCATTAGGATCTAAGTTGGCAGGCAAAAAGTTGGGCAGATTCAAATACAAAGGTCAAGTTAAAAAAAAACCCAAAAAACAAAAACCCAGAGACTAAACAAGAAAGATAAACTCCGGCCAGGCCAGTTTGCTTTAATAAACAATCAAGAATGTGAGCGGTCAGGAGTCAAGGCACATCAAGAAATGGCAGCCATAGAAGCGTAGAAGTAGAAGCTTCTGGCAGTCAGATTCTGACAATAAAACCCAAAGGAAAATATGAAGTGTTTTGGATGTCTTATAAGATTTTATAATATCTTTCTTTCAAACTTAAATTAATATAATTGTTTCTATTAGAGTAAATTTTCTAAATGACACACAGAAAATTTATTTGGTTAAGAAATTTTTCATTATTCCTTTTTAAAAATTTATACTATTTTATACAACTGGCTTCCATTATACAGACTGTATGAAAATGATATATCATCATTTTATAAGCTTGCCTTAAGAAGTTTCTTTTTATTCTTTTGTTTTTAATTGAATTAAGGTTGATTTACAGTATTATATTAGTTTCAAGTGTACAGCATATTGATTCGATACTTTACAGATTATATTCCAGTTAAAGTTATTATAAAATAAAGGCTATATTTCCCTGTGTTGTACAATATATCTTTGTTGATTACCTGTTTTATACATAATACTTTGTATCTCTTAATCCCATATCCCTGTCTTGCCTCTCCCCCTTCCTTCATTCCACTGGTAATCACTAGTTTGTTCTCTATATCTGTGAGTCTTTCTGTTTTGTTATATACATTTGTTTGTTTTATTTTTTTAGATTCTACATATAACCGATAACATAGAGTATTTGTCTTTCTTTGACATTTCACTAAGCATAATACTCTCTAGGTATGTCTCTAGGTCCATCCACGCTATTGCAAATGGCAGAATTTCATTCTTTATTATGGCTGAGTAGTATTTCACTGTGTGTGTATATATATATATATCTCATATCTTCTACCATTCATTTGTTGATAGATACTTAGGTTGTTGACATATCTTGGTGAGTACAAATAATGCTGCTATGAACATTAGGGTGCATGTAACTTCAAATTAGTGTTTTCCTTTTCTTTGGATATATACCCAAGAGTGGAATTACCGAATCATATGGTAGTTCTGTTTTTAGTTTCTTCAGAAAACTCCATACAGCTTTCCACAGTCGCTGCACCAGTTTATCAGTTAGGTCCCATTTGTTTATTTTTGCTTTTATTTATTTTGCCTTAGGAGATGGATCCAAAAAAATATCACTACAATTTATGTCAAAGGGTGTTCTGCTTATGTTCTCTTCTAAGATTTTTATGGTTTCCAGTTTTACAATTAGATCTTTAATCCACTTTGAGTTTATTTTTGTGATATTAGGAAGCATTCTAGTATCATTCTTTTACATGTAGCTGTCCAGTTTTCCCAGCACCACTTATTGAAGACACTGTTTTTTCTCTATCGTATAATCTTGTCCCCATTGTGGTAGATTAACTGACCTTAAATGTGTGGGTCTATTTCTGAGATCCCTATTCTGTTTCCTTGGTCTATGTGTTGGTTTTTGTACCAGTACCATGCTGTTTTGATTACTGTAGCTTTGTAGCCTGAAGTCAGGGTGTGTGGTACTTCTGGCTTTTTTCTTTTTTTAATTAATTAACTAATTTATTTATTTTCTTACTGACTGTGTTGGGTCTTTGCTACTGCATGCAGGCTTTCTCTAGTTGCAGCAAGTGGGGGCTTCTCTTCGTTGTGCTGCATGGGCTTCTCATTGTGGTGGTTTCTCTTGTTGTGGAGCATGGGCTCTAGGTGCGTGTGCTTCAGAAGTTGCGGCACATGGGCTCAGTAGTTGTGGCTCTTCGGCTCTAGAGCGCAGGCTCAGTAGTTGTGGTGCACAGGCTTAGTTTCTCCGTGGCATGTGGGATCTTCCCAGACCAGGGCTCGAACCTGTGTTCCCTGCATTGGCGGGAGGATTCTTAACCACTTCACCACCAGAAAAGTCCCTTATTCCTGATTTTAGAAGAAAGGTGTTCAGCTTTTCACCATTGAGCATAATGTTAGCTGTGAATTTGTCATAATGCCCTTTATCATGTTGAGATATGTTCCCTCTATACCCACTTTGATGAGAATTATTGTTTTGAATGAATGTTGAATTTTATCAAATGCTTTTTCTGTGTCCATTGAGATGATCATGTGATCTTTTTCCTATCTTTTGTTAATGTGGTGTATCACATCGATTGAGGAATTTTTATTTTTATTTATTTATTTATTTATTTATTTTTGGCTGTGCCACATAGCATGTGGGATCTTAGTTCCCTGACCAGGAACTGAACCTGTGCCCCCTGCATTGGAATTGTGGAGTCTTAACCACTGAACTGCCAGGGAAGTCCAGAGGAATTTTATTCTTAATATTGGTTCCTTCAGCACAAATCCCCAGTTTGCTTCAGATCTGTGTTGTGTTGTGTAGATTCACATCTCTTTGCTGAGCACTGTAATTGAGTTTAATTTTTTATCACCTCAGATTTATTTGGTGACACAATGCATAGGAAAGGAAATGTAATAAGCTTGTTTGAGTTATGCTGTAATATAACCCATTTTTTTTCCCAGCTGGTATGATACATGAGAGCCTTCTATAGGTTCTAAAAATCTAAATTAGTGTTAGCAGTACAGATTTTTAATTACGATTCAGCAATTCAGTCTGACAAGAGCCATTTTCTTAACATTTAACATATTCAATTGGCAATCTAGCCTAAGGTCATGCATAGTTGGTGCCTATGGTAGCCTACCACTATTTTGTTCTTCACAGTCAAAGCGTTAGTGTTAAGATCTTGTGTAGCAATTTCAAAAACACAGTTATTTGCATCTTTAAAACCTGGAGAATCTGCTACATTGAATAAATGTTAGCTTTAATGGATCTGCCTTTGTAATTTCTTTAACTTTTAAGTATTAATGTAGAGTCTTTTATATCCTTACCCACTTGTATCCCTCTTCTTGTCCTCAAAAGCATTATATCCAAAGAAATTTGATAATTTAAAAACTAGACACATTAAACAGTCTTCTAAGTGGGTAGGAAGAAGAATAGGTGAATAATGGCAGTGGTATGCTAGAGCCTACTAGCACTTGCTCAGGAGAGTTGATTGTGTGCATCTCTTCTCAATTCTGTCACTTTTGCAGCTTCAAGTCAGCTACGGTGGGGGTAGTAACATAATGAAAATCAGCAAACAGAACAAATCAGGATTTCTTCCTCACCAGAGAGCCAGTTTAAGTATTTACCAAGCACATTGAGGGTATCGGTAAAGGAAAATATGAGGACAGAGTATGGAAAAGTAGTTTGAAGCTAACTGGAAGGAAATTAGTCAAGTTACTTTTGTTACAATTACAATACAGGTACAGTCAAAAAATGAGTCCATGTTTGGAAGGAGTGAAAACATTTCACTGTATTTGTGCTTACAAATTCACTCTTCTAATTTAAAATAGAATAACTTAATTACCAAGTGAATTGAATCTAGTTAACTCTTTTGGAAAATTGTTATCGAGTAACTAAGTTATTTGATAATGAGAATAATTTACCTCATCTTAAGTTTTATCCCTAACTTGATAAAAAAGAATCATAAACATTCATAAATAATGTGAATCCTGGGATAGCGGGTTTCACACTATTCTAAGGAAGTAGATTCGAGGGAGGTAAATTGACAGGGATGTTGGTCAAGGGAGTTTTAAATTTAAGCTGGTCCTGGCAAGGTTTGCATCAAATAGGTCAGTGTTGTGACTGAAAGTTTCAAGCAAGACCTAGAATTAAGTAATCAGAAATGGAGGCAAGAGCTGCAGAAACAGAGTTGGATGTTGACATAATGTGTAAAATATTATGAAACTAAAAATAACACTTCTCCAAAGTGGGTGTTAAGATAGCAACAGGCCAGGAGAACTCTCTTTTAGAGACACATGTCTTAGGCCTATTTGTAAATCAGTGCCGTTATGAGTGAAGCTACCCTCGATTTATGAACAAACTCACCTGGAAATAATGGCCAATACTCTCAAATCTTAAAGACAATCTTTACCTGGACAAAATCATCATTAGTATTCTAATACTGTGGAAAAATTGTTTAACATAACTTAGAATTACAGGGCTGCCAAGGATCACAAACATTCATCTAGTCAATGCTCCTGTTTCTAAATAAACCTGTTCCTAAGCAACATTCCAGTAATATTTTTAATCTATGTCATGAACAATAAACTATGAAAACTCAGCACACATGAATAATTTAGTGTGGTAATCAAATAAAACTTACAAAGTCAGGCCTTTTTAAACTCAAATCTAATCTACATTTATTAAGCTCCCACAATATTGAACACCATCCTGGATATATTCCCATATGTCATCTCATTTAATCTTCAGGAGAGGAGGGAGTTGACTCTGTTTTACAGATAAGAATATTAAGTATGAATAATCGCTATGTTGCTGAACGCATTAAAGCAAAAACTGCAAACATTTCATTTAAATGATCCTATTTAGCATGAGTTTTGTATAGTCAAACAGAGGTTTAAAATTTTTTTTAATAACCAGCACTTACAAAAAAGCAAAGCCCACATTTTCTTGTCTTAGGTTGTATATCTGTTTCCCTTTTTTCACATCACACCTAGTGATGGTAATATTTGCCCTTTTCTTGAATGAAAACCTCATACCAGGTCTTAAATAAATTCCTTACATATGTCTCATTTAAGCTCCACAACAATGTTGAGATATTATTATCCCCATTTTCAGAGAAGGAACCAAGTCTCAGAGAGGTTAACCTCACAACATTTGTAAATAAAAAAATCAGGATACAAACTTAGTTGCACCTAACTTCAAAGCCCATCATTTATAAACACTTTCTTATATTGCCTTCTGTGCTCATATGATGTTCACATTCTTTAAAAAGAGATACTATTGGGGAAATCTGATTATGGACTGGGTAATAGATGATACCAAGAAATCATTTTCATTTTATTAGGGATGAGGTTAACAGTGATAATGTAAGAAAATGTCCCTTCTTAAAGAGATACATACAGAAATACGTAGAGGTGAAAAGATGTAACGTCTGGATTTTGCTTTGTAGTATTTCAGCAAAAGAAAGGTTTAGATAAGCAAATTTGGCAAAATAATAACAACTGTTGAATCTGAGTCATGGATGTATGGGGGCTTTACCATTATTCTCTCTTTACTTTTGTGTATATTTAGCATTTACATAATTATTATTTTTAAAGAAGTCATGAACCTAAGTATAATCAAGACTTCTATGTCCCTATTTTCCCTCAGTTCCACCACAATGGCCAAGGGAAGAAATTCTCATATTCTTATCTGCCTCGTGCTTTCTATCTAAGGGGTTATACACAGCAGAACCAACAGGTACACACTTCCTGTTTCTTGCCAAGAATGAGCTACTTTAGGTCTTGGATGCCAAAAGGTTTTGAAGGTAATATAAATTCATAACTACAGAAAGCTATAATATGTTCATTATGCCCTGTCCACTCTATCAAAAAAAAAAAGTCATACTCCCTGCTGGCATTCTCTTAACACCTTACACAGACTTAATTTACCTCATACAACTTATCACTGTATGATATTATATTATATATTTACATGTTAATTGTCTTTTTTACCCCCACTATACTATAAGCTCCATGAGGGAAAGGATTTGTCTGACTTGTTTACATCTACATTCCAAGAAGCTGGAACAGTGCCTGACACATAGTAGGCACTCAATAAATATTTGTTGAAGGAATGAACAAATGAATAAAGGGCTAGCTGCAATCACTTGTGAATTTCTGCCACTAGGCAAGGAAAGCATTAATACATAAGATTCATTACTATATGCTCAAGTATAAATACGTTGGGAGCTCAGGAAGAGGTAGCTTTCTTGCGATGGCCAGATGATGGTGGTACAAATGTGTTCAGGTGTCAGGGGCTTGTAGATAGATAGCTTGAATAATACAGTACCAATTCCCATTCTGAAGAAGGGTTTGGACAATGAAGATTTCTAACCATTTTCAATCTTGGATAGATGTCTACATGGACCAAAGCTAAAGACATTGAATCAGACCATTAAAGGCTTTAGAATCTCAGAGTGTCTGAAGTCTCCAGAATTACATGACGTCACTGAAAAGGTTGGTAAGAGGGCCTCAGGCATCTCGCTCCTCAGGCAGATGGAGATCCTTACTCAGTGTTCACTGATGTATATTTGTTACCTGGGTCTGGCGACAGGACTGATACCCTGCTTCAGCTTTGTTCATCTTGCCCTAGAGTAAGGAGAAAAAAAATGAAACAATTTCTTACATTGCTACCCTAGCTCTGGAAAATTTTAATGCTAAAGTGTACTTTAACAATAGCAGGTGAGCCCCTTTATTGGATAAAGGGTAGAGGGAGAGAACAGGTAGACGGTAAGACCATGAAAGGGGTACGCGATGAAGAGGGGTAGATGCTACAGAGAAAAAGTGGAAGGAAAGACAGATTTTGCCTACTTAATTTGGAGCATGAGTATTTGAGTTCCTATGTGACTGCACTCTTAATTGCCTCTCTAAAATGATACACTTTCAACCTCTGTGACAAATATCAAATTTTAAGATAGAATCAAACTTTATTAAATGATATATATATCTTAAGAAAGATTACATGACACTGGAATAGCAAAAATGAGAATAGAATATGTTACATGTTTTATAAGAATGATGTGAACACAATAGCACACTTGTGAAATTCCTTACAAATGTGAAGAAACTATTAGATCATGTGCAAATAGGATTACATGTACTTATTTTTAAGTAACTAATATACAAATTTAGTGAGTGACTGAAGTGTTAAAGTGGAAATTATTCAGTTTTAAAGCCCCTGTTCTATAAATCAAGACATTTTTAAGTCTAAATTACATCATATGTTAGACAGTAACCCTACCTTACAAGCCACAACTTTATAAAAAGCAATACCATACCTTGACAAAAGTAGAAAGGCAAGAATATTATAGGCACCTCAAACATGTGGTCAAGGAATTTCTAGAAATAAGAACAATTTATGTGAAGTAATAATATGCTCATTATGCCTTGCCCATCTTACTACCCTATCAAAAAAAAAAAAAAAGGTAAATCCCAAGTCCAGCAAAGTACTACATAGGGAAGAACAACTGGGATGGGGTGGGGGACTACAAATTCCTATCAGATATGCCATAGCTTAAATACTACAAATGCCCCAATAACCATGAATTTGGATACCATCTGAACTGTAGTTAAGCCTATTAATATAAATCTTCCAAGCTACAGGACAAGACTAATGTTGGTTACACACTATCCTTAGAGTAGTTAAATGCCTAAATCTCTCCACTACCACCATTACTATCACCTGTTCACCCTCTGTATTATACTCCCCAGCAAGAAAAATAATGATAATGATTAAGACAAAATGGAGTTCTCAAAGACATAAAATTAGGCATACAGTTTCATGAGGAGGAGATTTTATCAAATCAAGTAAAGAGAATGTGAATAGTGCTAGACTAGTACAATATCTCTTTTCCTTTCCAAGTTGTTGATGTGGTAAAACAGGACTGGAAAACACCAGACCAGGGTAAATCCAAGGGAAAAGCTCATGTGGGCAGCTTAGAAAATTCTACTGCCAGAAAAGGACTTAGGTAAAGGGAGGCACAGAACAGGTACCTCAGACTTCTCTTTAATCTGAGCATTGGGCTGAAGCAGCAAGAGTGACCTTGAGCTTCATACATAGTTTGCCTTAGCTTATTGTAACTTTACTGTGTATATTCCTTAATAAGAACCTGGGAGACTTCTATTTCCAGCCCCGTGGTCAGAAACATGAAAAGTCTCTTACTATAGTACACTTAGAAATGCTGGAAAAATAACAACTTCTTTTTTTTTTTTACATCTTTAATGGGATATAATTGCTTTACAATGTTGTGTTAGTTTCTGCTGTACAACAAAGTGAATCAGCTATATGTATACATATATATTCATATCCCCTCCCTCTTGAGCCTCCCTTCTACCTTCCCTATCCCACTCCTCTAGATTATCACAAAGCACCAAGTTGATCTCCCTGTGCTATGCATCAGCTTCCCTCTAGCTATCTATCTTAAATTGGTAGTGTATTCATGTTAATGCTACTCGCTCAGGATGTCCCAGCCTCCCCTTACCCCTCTTTGTCTTCAAGTCCATTCTCTACAGTCTAACTACATCCTTTTAAATGCATAGGCGAGCTTGCAAAAAAGTAAGGGAAGGACTTACATTTCAGTAATGAAAGGTGAGGTTACTCTCACCAAACCGTCCTGAGAAAACAAATTAAGATACTAGATAAAATATTTGTTTAAAAATATCTCTTTAGAAACAACAAAAAAATGATAAGATAGTTTGGAACTTCAGGCAAAATTTGAAGGAAAAGTGAGAATCCAGAGAGGTAAGAACACAGAAGCTATTTTAGCCCTGAGAGCATTTGGCAAACTAGAAAAAATTGAATTTTGTTAGCTGGGGTCTCAAAATATAGACCTCAGGTATTCAGGGTAAAAGGAAAAGATAAGTATACTATTTTTGTTGCACAAATACACATCACCTGTGTCATCCAAAAAACCTCAAGCTGTGAATTTAGTTTAACAAGGTAACAGAATTGTAGTGTCCCTAGACATCCAGAAGTGGATACAAATTCTCCCTGGATAAAGTCACTTTTATTTTAGGTTTCAAGTTATTTCCACAGTTAATTGTTCAAAGTACAATAAGCAGCACACAATGATAATCAAATATATAAAAAACCTAGATACCAAAAGGAAAACCAGTGGAAAAAATAGCAGATCCAAAAAAAGACTTCAAATAATAAAATTATCAGAAATACTTTTAAAACGACTATGGTTATTAGTATTAAAGAATAAAAAAGAGAATATTAACAATTTGGTAGGGAACAAGAAATAATAAAAAGTGGCTCAGCAGACATGATAAAGCAGATTTGATGGAAATTATAAAAGTAAAAAATACAATTACAAAAATTTAAAAATAAATATAATGTATAGCTTTTAATAGGAAATTAGACATAACTGAAGAGGTAACTTATGAATTGGGATATAAATCAAGAGAAATGAGCCACAATGCAAGCGTAGAGAGAGAAAATGATTGAAAATGTGGAAGAGAAGTAGGTGGCATGAAAAAATAGAATGAGGAAATCTAACGTGTGATTAATTAGAGTCCCAGAAAAAGGAAGGAGAAAGGATGGGGTAGAAGCAATATTTAAAGGGATATTGGTTGTGAATTTTCCATGAGGCTAAGAAAAGTTTGAAAGCAAAAAAAAAAAAAGACAAAAAACAGAATAAGATACCATAAAATTTTAATTTTTAAAAAGTGATATAGCAGGGGAAAAAGATGGCGGCAAAGTAGAGGGACGTGAAATGCATCCCTCTCCACAGATGCATTGGGAATGCACGGAAGGACGCAATAATTCCCACAGAGAACCAGCTGAACACCAGCAGACGGCCTCGGACACCAGAAAGGACCGCAAGGAGCCCGACATAACTGGTAGGAGGCATCTACGAGGGCTCAAAGAGGGTGAAGCAGCGGAGCTGTGGCAGACGGGAAAGAGTGAGAAACATACGGAGGGTCCGCAGCGCAGCTCAGCATTCCCGGACCGAGACATCGATCCACAGCTAAACAGAGGGTCCGGGAGCAGGAGCGTGGGAACCGGAGAGCTGGTTCAGGGTGAGAAACATTGTTGCCAGTAGGGTGATGGACGGAGAGGACAGGAGGGAGGAGGTCCACGGAGAGGAGTGCCTGTCCCTGAGAGCTGCCTGGCCATGATGGTGGCTGGAGGCTGCAGGCTCACCGGTGGGGGGAAGGAGCCATGCGCATAGCCTCCCTCTGTCTTTCAGTGCCTCTGCAACAGGCAGTGGAAAGGAGCCCGTGGGCCACCTAAGGCACTCAGGGATAACAAGCACCCTCAGGCACTCGGGCGGGGCTAGATTAAAACCCCTTGGAACACCGGCAGCAGGGAGGCTGCCGAGAAAAAAAAAAAAAAACAACAAAAAAAACCCGAGAGAGGCCCAACTCTAAGACTTTCTGTTTACGCCTGAGCCACCAGCGTCCCTCTGCAATAAGCACCTCCAAGCCCGACTGAAACAACAGTGTGCCACTGCTCACTCACTTCCAGGAGAAGGAGCCACTATTGTACCCTCTCCCTCCCCACACACTGAAGCTTACAGACGAACAATAAAGGAACCTCTGCTGGTCACAGAATAATGCAAAAAAACCCAAGGCGAGGAGAAGGACACTTACAGCTGAGACTCCAAGGAAACAGAAATATTAGTATCATTTCCTATTGAACTGGTCCATTCTGGGATCAGGTTTGGATTTTTTTTTTCTTTTTCTCTCTCTTTTTTTTAATCTTTATTAAATATGATCTTAGCCCTAAGGGATCTACAAGTTTGATAACATAATTTTTTAATGATTTTTTTATTATTTTTTTTTTTTGCCTTTTTATATACTTCTATATCTAGCTAAGTTTTTGGTACTACGGACAATATATCTCTCATACTTTCCTTTCATCCTTATCTTTTATACATTTCTATTCCTTTCTTTTTATTTCCATATTTCCAACCATACTACACTCTTCTGTTCCCCTTTCTTCCAGCCATTTTTAGTTTATTTTATCTTAACATACTTATAAGCAACACTATCGATCTGCTAAGACTCTTTGCTCTATTCTCCAGATGACACACTACCTTGGTATTTAATATTAGGTTTTTGTCTTTATCTTAGTTCTTAGTACAGTTGTCTAATTACATTCTGAGAATCTCCACTCTCTCTGGTGGTACTCTGGCTCTTTTCTATAGTTGATCCTAGCTTACAAAATCTCCCTGGATTGATGTTTATATGTGTAAGGTGTTATTTGTTTGTTTGCTTGCTTTTGCTTTTGTCTCTGATTTGTTCTGTTTCAGTTGTCAATTTCTGTTGGGTTTCTCTTTGAATATCTGATAGCACACTGGGGTTCTGTCAGGTCTTTCTAGAGCCTTATGTCCTAATGGATTCAGTAATTGTGTGTCTTATACATGTATGTGTTTCCTAGACATAATATTTGTTTAATCCAATGCTTGGACATTAGTCTGAGGCTTGGACAGTCTTCTATAAACACCTCTATTGCCAGGACAAGCAACCCGAAAAGTTTGGACAACCATGAGGAAACAAAGAAACACCATGCAGGCAAAGGAGCAGGAAAAAACCCCACAAGACCAAATAAATGAGGAGGAAATAGGAAAAATGCCTGAAAAAGAATTCAGTGTAATGATAGTAAAAATGATACAAAATCTCGATAACAAAAGAGAGAAAGTACAAAAAACAGTTCATAAGGACTCAGAAAAACAAACAGCAATGGATAACAAAATAACTGAAATTAAAAATACTCTAGATGCTATAACCAGCAGAATGACTGAGGCAGAAGAACGAATAAGTGAGTTGGAAGATAGAATGGGGGAAATAAATGTCACAGAGCAGGAAAAAGAAAAAAGAATAAAAAGAATAGAAGACAGTCTCAGAGACCTCAGTGATAACATTAAGCGTACCAACATTCCAATGATAGGCATCCCAGAAGAAGAAGAAAAAAAAGAAAGGATCTGAGAAAATATTTGAAGAGGTTATAGTGGAAAACTTCCCCAACATGGGAAAGGAAATAATTCACCAAGTCCAAGAAGCACAGAGAGTCCCATACAGAATAAACCCAAGGAGAAATACAGCAAGGCACATATTAATCAAACTAATGACAATTAAACACAAAGAAAAAATATTAAAAGCAGCAAGAGAAAAGCAACAAACAACATATAAGGGAAAACCCATCAGGATAACAGCTGACCTTTCTACAGAAACTCTGCAGGCCAGAAGGGAATGGCAAGATATACTGAAAGTCCTGAAAGAGAGAAACCTACAGCCAAGAATCCTCTACCCAGCAAGAATCTCATTCAGATTTGAGGGAGAAATCAAAAGCTTTCCAGGCAAGCAAAAGTTAAGAGAATTCAGCACCACCAAACCAGCCTTACAACAAGTGCTAAAGGAACTTCTCTAAGTAGGAAACACAAGAAAAGGAAAACACCTACAAATACAAACCCAAAACAATGAAGAAAATGGTAATTGGAACACACATGTCAATAATCACTTTAAATGTAAATGAATTAAATGCTCCAACCAAAAGACACAGACTGGCTGAATGGATACAAAAACAAGACCCTTCTATATGCTGCCTACAAGAAACCCACTTCAGACCAAGGGATACATATAGACTGAAAGTAAAGGGATGGAAAAAGATATTCCATGCAAATGGAAGTCAAAAGAAAGCTGGAGTAGCAATACTCATATCAGACAAATTAGACTTGAAAGTAAAGACTATCAAAAGAGACAAGGAAGGACACTCCATAATGATCAAGGGATCCATCCAAGAAGAACATATCAAAACGGTAAATATCTATGCTCCCAACATATGCACCTATGCACCTCAATACATAAGGCAAATGCTAACAGCTATAAAAGGGGACATCGACAGGAACACAATAATAGTGGGAGACTTGAACACCCCACTTACATCAATGGACAGATCATCCAAACAGAAAATAAATAAAGACACACAAGCTTTAAATGACACATTAGACCATCTCGACTTAATTGATATTTATAGGACATTCCATCCAAAAACGACAGACTACACTTTCTTCTCAAGTGCACAAGGAATATTTTCCAGGATAGATCACATCTTGGGTCACAAATCAAACCTCAGCAAATTCAAGAAAATTGAAATCATATCAAACCTCTTCTCAGACCACAACACCATGAGACTACATATCAATTACCGGAAAAAAACTGCAAAAAATACAAACACATGGTAGCTAAACAATTCACTCTTAAACAACCAAGAAATCACTAAAGAAATCAAAGACGAAATCAAAAAATATCTAGAAACAAACGACACCGAAAACACAACAACCCAAAACCTATGGGACACAGCAAAAGCAGTTCTAAGAGGGAAGTTTATAGCAATACAGTCCTACCTTAAGAAACAAGAAAATTATCGAACAAACAACCTAACCTTACACCTAAAACAACTAGAGAAAGAAGAACAAAGAAACCCCAAAGTGAGCAGAAGGAAAGAAATCATAAAGATCAGAGCAGAAATAAATGAAAAAGAAAGGAAGGAAACCATAGCAAAAATAAATAAAACTAAAAGCTGTTTCTTTGAGAAGATTAACAAAATTGATAAACCATTAGCCAGACTCATCAAGAAAAAAAGGGAGAAGATGCACATCAACAGAATTAGAAATGAAAAAGGAGAAGTAACAAAGTACACCTCAGAAATACAAAACATCATGAGAGACTAATACAAGCAACTATATGCCAACAAATTGGATAACTTGGAAGAAATGGATACATTCTTAGAAAAATACAATCTTCCAAGACTGAACCAGGAAGAAATAGAAACCATGAACAGACCAATCACAAGTACGGAAATTGAGGCAGTGATTAAAAATCTCCCAACACAAAAGCCCAGGACCAGATGGGTTCACGGGCGAATTCTATCAAACATTTCGAGAAGAGATAACACCTATCCTTCTCAAACTCTTCCAAAATATTGCAGAAGGCAGAACACTCCCAAACTCATTCTACGAGGCTACCATCACCCTGATACCAAAACCAGGCAAAGGTGTCACAAAAAAAGAAAACTACAGACCAATATCACTGATGAATATAGATGCAAAAATCCTCAACAAAATACTAACTAACAGACTCCAACAGCACATTAAAAAAATCATACACCATGGTCAAGTGAGGTTTATCCCTGGGATACAAAGATTCTTCAATATACACAAATCAATCAACGTGATACATCATATCAACAACTTGAAGGATAAAAACCATATGATCATTTCAATAGATGCAGAAAAAGCTTTTGACAAAGTTCAACATCCATTTATGATAAAAGCTCTCCAGAAAATGGGCATAGAAGGAAATTTCCTCAACATAATAAAAGCCATATATGACAAACCAAAAGCCAACATTGTTCTCAATGGGGAAAAACTGAAAGAATTCCTTTTAAGAACAGGAACAAGACAAGGGTGTCCACTCTCACCATTATTATTCAACATAGTTTTGGAAGTGTTAGCCACAGCAATCAGAGAAGAAAAAGAAATCAAAGGAATCCAAATTGGAAAAGAAGAAGTAAAATTGTCACTCTTTGCAGATGACATGATATTATCCATAGAAAACCCGAAAGACTCTACCAGAAAACTGCTAGCACTCATTGATGAGTTTAGTAAAGTAGCAGGATACAAAATCAATGCACAGAAATCTCTTGCATTCCTAAACACTAAAAACGGAAGAGCAGAAAGAGAAATTAAGGATACTCTCCCATTCACCATTGCAACCAAAAGAATAAAATACCTAGGAATAAACCTGCCTAAGGAGGCAAAAGATCTGTATGCAGAAAACTTTAAGACATTGATGAAAGAAATCAAAGACGACACAAACAGATGGAGGGACATACCATGTTTCTGGATCGGAAGAATCAACATCGTGAAAATGACTGTACTACCCAAAGCAATTTACAGATTCAATGCAATCCCGATCAAATTACCAATGGCATTTTTCACAGAACTAGAGCAAGAAATCTTACGATTTGTATGGAAACACAAAAGTCCCTGAATAGCCAAAGCAATCTTGAGAAGGAAAGACAGAGCTTGTGGAATCAGGCTTCCTGACTTCAAACTATACTACAAGCCTATAGTGATCAAGACAGCATGGTACTGGCACAAAAACAGAAATATAGATCAGTGGAACAGAATAGAGAGCCCAGATCGAAACCCACGCACATATGGGCACCTTATCTTTGACAAAGGAGGCAAGAATATACAATGGAAAAGGCAGCCTCTTCAATAAGTGGTGCTGGGAAAATTGGACAGCTACATGTAAAAGAATGAAATTAGAACACTTGCTAACACCATACACAAAAATAAACTCCAAATGGATTAAAGACCTAAATGTAAGCCAGACACTATAAAACTCTTAGAGGAAAACATAGGCAAAACACTCTATGACATAAATCAAAGCAAGATCCTTTTTGACCCACCTCCTAGTATAATGGGAATAAAATAAAAAACAAACAGGACCTAATGAAACTTAAAAGCTTTTGCACAGCAAAAGAGACCATAAACAAGACAAGAATACAGCCCTCAGAATGGGAGAAAATATTTGTCAATGAAGCAAATGACAAAGGATTAATCTCCAAAATATACAAGCAGTTCATGCAGCTTAATACCAAAAAAGCAAATAACCCAAATCCAAAAATGGAAGGAAGACCTAAATAGATATTTCTCCACAAAGAAGACATGCAGATGGCTAAAAAACACATGAAAAGATGCTCAACATCACTAATCATTAGAGAAATGCAAGTCAAAGCAAAATGAGGTATCACCTCACACCAGTCAGAATGGCCATCACCAAAAATCTAGAAGCAATAAATGCTGCAGAGGGTGTGGAGAAAAGGGAATCCTCCTGCACTGTTAAGGGGAAGGTAAATTGGTACAGCCACTATGGAAAATAGTATGGAGGTTCCTTAAGAAACTAAAAAGGGAACGACCATATGACCCAGCAATCCCACTCCTGGGCATATACCCTGAGAAAACCATAATCCAAAAAGAAACATGTACCACAATGTTCATTGAAGCACTATTTACAATAGCCAGGACATGGAAGCACCCTAAATGCCCATCAACAGATAAATGGATCAAGAAGATGTGGCACATATACACAATGGAATATTACTCAGCCATAAAAAGGAATGATGTTGAGTTTTTTATAGTGAGGTGTATGGACCTGGGGTCTGTCATACAGAGTGAAGTAAGCCAGAAAGAGAAAAACAAATACCATATGCTAACACATATATATGGAATCTAAAAAAATGGTACTGATGAACCCAGTGACAGGGCAAGAATAAAGATGCAGATGTAGTGAACAGACTTGAGGCCATGGGGTGGGGGGTGAAGGGGAAGCTGAGACGAAGTAAGAGAGTAGCATTGACATATATACACTACCAAATGTAAAATAGATAGCTACTGGGAAGCTGCTGCATAACACAGGGAGATCAACTTGATGATGGGTGATGACTTAGAGGGCTGAGAGAGTGAGGGTGGGAAGGAGTCATGGGAGGGAGGGAATATGAGAATATATGCATAAATAGAGCTGATTCACTTTGTTGAACAGCAAAAACTGGCACAACAGTGTAAAGCAATTATACTCCAATAAAGAGCTTAAAAAAATAAGTGGTGCTGGGAAAACTGAACAGCTACATGTAAAAGAATGATATTAGGACACTCCTAACACCGTACCCAAAAATAAACTCAAAATGGATTAAAGACTGAATGTAAGACCAGACAAAATAAAACTCTTAGAGGAAAACATAGGTAGAGCACTCTGACTGCAGCAAGATCATTTTTGCCCCACCTTCTAGAGGAATTAAATTAAAATAGAAATAAACAAATGGGACCTAAGAAAACTTAATAAGCTTTTGCACAGCAAAGGAAACCATAAAGAGACAAACGACAATCCTCTGTATGGGAGAATATATTTGCAAATGAAGCAACTCACAAAGGATTATTCTCCAAAATATACAAACAGCTCACACAGCTCAATATCAAAAAAAAAAAAACACACAAAACCACAATTAATAAATAGGTGGAAGATCTAAATAGACATTTCTCCACAGAATGCATACAGATGGCCAAAATATACATGAAAAGATGCTCAACATCACTAATTATCAGAGAAATACAAATGAAAACTACAATGAGGTATCACCTCACACCAGTCAGAATGGCCATTATCAAAAAATCTACAAACAATAAATGCTGGAGAAGGTGTGGAGAAAAGGGAACCCTTCTGCACTGTTGATGGGAATGTAAATTGATGCAGCCATTATGGAAAACAGTATGGAAGTTTCTTAAAAAACTAAAAATAGAACCATCATATGACCCAGCAGTCCCACTCCTGGGCACATACCTAGAGAAAACCATAATTCAAAAAATATATGTGCGCCCCAATGTTCATGGCAGCACTATATACAATAGCCAGGACATGGAAGCAACCTCAATGTCCATAAACAGAGGATAAAGAAAATGTGGTACATATACACAATGGAATATTACTCAGCCATAAAATGGAACAAAATTGGGTCATTTGTAGAGATGTGGATGCTCTTAGAGACTGTCATACAGGGTGAAGTAAATCAGAAAGAGAAAAACAAATATCATATACTAATGTATATATGTGAAATCTAGAAAAATGGCATAGATGGCTTTATTTGCAAAGCAAAAATAGAGACACAGACATAGAGAACAAATGTATTGATACGGGGGGGAGGAATTGAGAGATTGGGATTGACACATATGAACTATTGATACTATGTATAAAATATATAACTAATGAGAACGTACTGTATAGCACAGGGAACTCTGCTTAATGCACTGTGGTGACCTGAATGGGAAGGAAGTCCAAAAGGGAGGGCATATATGTATGTATATGGCTGATTCATTTTGCTGTACAATAGATATTAACACAACATTGTGAAGCAACTATACTCCAATAAAAATTAATTTAAGAAAGAAAAAGTAATTTTTGCTACACAAACCCTTCAAGAGAACACGTAAAAAGAATGAATGCTCCCCAACTCATTTTATGAGAACAGAATATCCATGACACCAAAATCCATCAAGGAACCTACAGGAAAAGATAAGGCAATATCACTAGCGAACTCAGTATAAAGATTCTAAACAAAATATTAATTGACAGAGTATAGTAATGTATAAAAAGGATAATATGCCATGACCATTGAGGTTTTTTTTGAAAAGCAACATATATTTAACATTAGGAAATCAAATATAATTCATCACCTTAACAGATTGAAAGATAAAACTTCTGAAATTATCTCAATAGGTTAAAAAAGTTTAATAAAATTCAGTATCATTTTATGACTAAAATACAAACAAAACTCTTAGTAGAGGAAAAAAAGAAGTAAATTTAATCTGATTCTTGGTATGTAGCCCCAAAAATCAAAAAGCAAAAACTATATGATTTCATATTTCATGATGAAACATTGAGAACTTGCCTTTTGATATCAGAACACAAAATAAAGATAATTGCTCTCACCATTTCTATTCAACAGTTTGCTAAAAGTCCTGGTCAGCACAGTAAAGCAAGACAGTGAAATAAAGGTATAAGGAGAGGGAAGTAATAAAATAAAGTGTCATTTTTTCACAAACAATGTAATTGTCTATGTAGAAAGTCAAAAGATGACAACTAAATTATTAAAACTAATAAATGAGCTCAACATGTTCTTGCATATAAAATCAATAGTTCTTTAATATACCAGCACCAAACTGTTAAAATAAGATTAAAATATCTATTTCTATATCTGCATATCTAGGAACAAATGTTAATACATACAAGATTCTTCCACATAGAAACTTTTCATACTTTATTTAGAGACATTAAAGAATACCTAACATTTTAAGAGATATATCATGTTTGAAATTGGAAGACTCAGTATTGTAAAGATGTCAATTCTCCCCAAATTGATCTACAGATGTGATGTAATTACAGTGTAAAAAATTTCAATTTTTAAAAAGAATTTGAAAAGCTGATTCTGATATTTACATGTAAGTAGAAATGGCCAAGAACAGCCAAGACACTCTTGAAGAAGAAGAAGAATGTGGGAGAAATTGTTCTACTAGTTATCAAGAATAATGTTAAAATTTAGAGTAATTATGAAAGTATGATACTCACTCTGGAATGCACACATAAGCCAGTGGAACAGAAAACAGACCAGAAAAAGTTTCATGAATATATACACATTGAATATATGACACGGTGGCATAAAATATTAGTGGGAAATTAATAACTTTTCAATAAATGATCTGAGATACAAGGTATCCATGTTGAAAAAAATGTCAACCTCTGCTTCATATCATACTAATAAATCCAACTGTAAATGGCAAAAGCATAAAGCTTTCCAAGGACAGTACAAGATCTTCACGATGTCAAGGTAGGGACAACCTTCTTAAATAAGACACAAAAAGCCAGAAAGAGAAAAACAAATACCGTATGCTAACTCATATATATGGAATCTAAAAAAATGGCACTGATGAACCCAGTGACAGGGCAAGAATAAAGATGCAGATATAGAGAATGGACTTGGAGACATGGGGTGGGGGGCAAAGGGGAAGCTGGGACAAAGTGAGAGAGTAGCATTGACATATATACACTACCAAATGTAAAATAGATAGCTGCTGGGAACCTGCTGCATAACATAGGGAGATCAACTCGGTGATGGGTGGTGACTTAGAGAGCTGGGATAGGGAGGGTGGGAGGGAGTCATGGGAGGGAGGGGATATCGGGATATGTGTATAAATACAACTGACTCACTTTGTTGTACAGCAAAAACTGGCACAACAGTGTAGAGCAATTATATTCCAATAAAGTGCTTAAAACAAAACAAAACAAAAACAAAAACAAAAAAAATTACAGGATACAGTGAAAACAGTGCTTAAAGGAAAACTTTCAAGTTTAAATGCATATAGTAAAAAAGATGAAAGATCTCCAATAAATAGCCTAACTTTACACCTTCAGGAACTAAAAAAAGATCAACTTTGAGAAGATCAACAAAACTGACAAACATTTAGCTACATTGGGTAGCCAGAAGAGAAGTGGGGGGGGGGGGGGAGAAAGAGAGAAAGAAAGAGAGGCCTCAAATTATGAAATCAGAAATGAAAGTGGGGACATTACTGCTCATTTTACAGAAGTAAAAAAGGATTATAAGAGATTATTATGAACATTTGTACACCAACAAATTGGATAATTTAGATGACATGGACAAATTCCTAGAAACAATCTACCACAACTGATTCATGTAGAAAAAAGTCTAAATAAACCTATAACTAGTAAGGAGATTGAATCAGTAATCAAAAACCTCCCAACAAAGGAAAGCTCAGGACCAGATGGTATAATTGGTGAAATCTACCAAATATTTAAGAATTATCACCAGTCCTTCTCAAATTCTTCCAAAATATTGGAGAGAAGGGAACACTTCCTAACTCGTTCTATAAAGTCTGCTAACAAAGCCAGACAAAGACACTACCAGAAAAGAAAACTACAGACCAATGTTCCTTATGAATATTGATGCAAAATGCCTCAACAAAATATTGGTAAATCAAATTTGGCAACATACTAAAATGATTATAAACCATGACCAGGTGAGATTTATTTTGGACTGTAAAAATGGTTAAACATACAAAAATCAATCAATGGAATATACCACATTAATAAAATGAAGGAATGAAAAACAAGTGGTCATCTTAATTGATGCAGAAAAATTATTTGACCAAATACAACACCATTTATTGATAAAAATACTTAATAGACTAAGAATAGTATGAAAATTCTTCAAGATAATACAGGCTGTACATAAAAATTCCACAGCTAATATCATAGGCAGTGGTGAAAAACTGAAAGCTTTCCCACAAGATTGTCTTCAAGGCTGCCTGTTTATGCCACTTCTTTTCAATATAGTATTAGAAATTTTATGTAGAGAATTAAGATAAAAATGCATAAAAGTCATCTAAATTTGAAAGAAGTAAAATTATTTTTGTTTATAGATGATATAATCTTATATGTAGAAAATCCTAAAGATTTCACAAAGAATTGTTAGAGCTAATAAATGAATTCAGTACATTGTAGGATACAAAATCAACACAAAAATCTGTTGTATTTCTATACACTAACACTGAGCAATTCATAAAGGAAAATAAGAAAATAATTCAATTTACAATAGCATCAAAAAGAATAAATACTTAGGAAAAAATTTAACCAGGGAGGCAAAACACCTGAATACTAATGATTTTAAGACATTACTGAAATAAAGAAGATATAAATAAATGGAAAGAATCTCATTTTCATGTATTGGAAGACAATATAGTTAAGGTGACTATACTACCCAAAGCTATCTACAGATTCAATGCAATCCTTATCAAAATTTCAATGACATTTTTTGCAGAAATAGAAAAACCTAGCCTAACATGCTGATGGAATCTCAATAGACCCAGAATAGTCAATCTTGAAAAAGAATAAAAAAGTTGCTGACCTCACACTTCCTGATTTCAAAACTAACTACAAAGCTACAGTAGTCAAAACAGTGTGGTACTCATATAAAAACAGACATGCAGACCAATGGAGTAGAATAGAGACCTGAGATAGAATCTCTTGCATATATGGTTATATAATTTTTGACAAGTGTGCCAAGACCATTCAATTTGGGAAAGGACAGTCTTTTCAACAAATGGTTCTAGGAAAATTGGATATTCACATGCAAAAGAATGAATTTTGACTCTTACAACATGTACAAAAATTAACTTAAAGTGGATCAAAGATCTAAACATAAGAGCTAAAGAAAACATTGGACTTGAATAAACATTCCTCCAGAGAAGATACACAAATAGCCAATAAGCAAGTGAAAAAATGCTAAGCATCATTAGTCATTAGGGAAATATACCTGAAAACCCACAGTGAGATACCACTTCAAACCTATTAGAAAAATAACAAGTGTTTGTGAGGATATGAAGAAATTGGAACCCTTGTGCATTACTGGTGGGAATGTAAAATGACATAACAGTTGTGGAAATAAGTATGGCAGTTTCTTGAAAAGTTAAACTTAGAATTAATATATATTCCAGTAATTCCACTTCAAGATATATACTGAAAAAAAATTGAAAGCAGGACTCAGTCAGATCATGGCACACCAATGTTCATAGCAGCATTATTCATGATAGCCAAAAGTCCAACCAAAAGCCAACCCAATGTCCATTGATGAATGAAGGAATAAAAAATGTAATTTATATATTACATATATTCATATACATGCATATGCATATATTTGTGTGTATACATACAACCTCAGGAATGTTAGCCTTAAAAAGGAAGGACATTCTGACATGCTAAAACATGGATGAACCTTGAGGATATTATGTTATGACAAATATTATATTAATTTTTTAATATGTGGTTCCCAGAGTAGGCAAATTCATAGAGACAGAAAGTATAATAGAAGTTACCAGGGACTTAAGGGTGAGCAAGAATAGGGAGTTATTGTTCAATGAGTACAGCATTTCTTTTTGGGATGAGGAAAAAGTTCTGGACATTTGTGATGGTTGCACAGCATTGTGAATGTATTTAATGCCACTGAAGTGTACATGTAAAATGTAAAAATGACTAAAATGATAAATTTCATGTTCTGTATATTTGCCACCATAATAAAGAAATCATGATAGTTGTAATTAGTAATCACCAAATATATGCCATGTCATGTACTATACTAATAACTTTAATATGTTTACCTCCATTTTTTCCTCAAAAAAATCTTAACTGCATCAAAAGATATCATAAATAACTGGAAAAAATGTAGCCAGAGAGAACATATATGTAATTGTCTATTTACATATACTTGTTATACATAAAAGTCCTACAAATCAATGAAGAATAAAACCCAATACAAAACAATGAGAAGACATTAATAGACTTTTCATAGAAGGGTAAACATGAATGTCCAATAAACATACTACAATCTCTCTAATGATTAAGGAAATGCACACTAAAATGACAGTGAAACATTCAGTCACACCCATAATATTGGCAAAAATTAGAAGTCTGACAATAACACATGACGGGAAGAATGTAAAGCAACAAGAACTCACCCAACTGTAGGAGTGCAAAATAATAGCAATATTTATTATTTGGCAATATATAACAATGAGGGGACAAGGATAATGACATAGGGTGAGAAATTTCAATTGTATAAATGATAGTTTCTTAGATTTAAGAGTCTGAACAAGGTTGTTAATATTATTATCTATACATTTTGTGAATCTGAAGTATTTTACTATTTAAAGAAATAAAAAAATGAATTGTTGAAAAAGTGGTATATGAAGATTTGGATTCTGGAAATACCTTCTCTAATGTGACTAACCTTCAGATATTTAAATATAATTACTCTGACAGGAAAAATAATCTATATCTATATTTTTATATATCTATATCTATCTATATCTATATCTATCAAAATCCTTGCAACTCTCACAGCTCTCATAGCAAATTCAGTCCTTAGAAGTAAAGCCAGAACCAGTTTCTGGATCCTGAAAATACCTCTAATAAATTTTCATGACAATTGTTCTTCTAGTTCCCTGACAGTTTCATACCAGCACCTGGACCATTAACATATGTTAAACCTAATGGGAGGTATCTGTTATGAACCCCAATTAAAGATATCAAGAAATACACCACTCCCTTTAGAGCTCTAAATCCTTGGGATGTATAGGCACTTACTATTCACAGATTCTGCAGGTCCTAAAAGTTTAATCACTTGCTACATCCAAATTCAAATATTTTAGCCCCAAAGCTATTTTTTTAATCTGCTAGCACAGCGGATTACTTAATTTAAACTCTTTAGCATCTTGAACCTTAATTTCTGGCTAAGTTCTCCTAGCCCTTGACTTTTCAAACTCATCTGTAAACCACTCAGATCCAAACTTTAACAATAAGAGATGAGGCCTCAGGGCTTGTTCTGTCTTGATTCAACACTACCATCCAGATAAAATAAAACCTGAAATGTTCCTTTGTTTATAATTAACAACTTGCCAATACAAAATGTTGTAGGTAACTAATTTTTTATTTTGATAAGAACACAGCATGAGGTCTGCGCTCTTAGCATATTTGTATTTGGAAGTGCACACTACAGTAATAATAACTATAGGCACAATGTTGTGCAACAGATCTCTAAAATTTGCTCACCTTACATAACTGAATCTTATACCTATAGAACTGGAACTCCCATTTCCCCCTCCCCTCAGTCCCTGGCAACTACCCTTCTACTGTCTGTTTCTGAGCTGAACTATTTTATAATAGTTCTTATATAATAGATTCATGCAGTATTTGTCCTGTGGACTAGCTCATTTTATTTAGCATATTGTCTCCTATGTTCATCCATGTCACATATGGCACAATTTACTTCCTTTTACTAATATTCCATTGTTTGTATATACCACATTTTCTTTATCAATTCATCCTTCAATGGACATTTAGTTTGTTTCCACAGCTTGGTTATTGTGAGTAATGCTGCAATGAACATGAGAGTGCAAATATCTCTTGAGATCCTGATTTCAATACTTTTGGATGTATACCCGGAAGTGGAATTGCTGGATCATATTTTGGGAAAACTGAATATCTGCATGCAAAAGAATGAATTTGGAGCCTTATCTTCACCAAACAAAAATTATCTAAAATGGGTTAAAGATTAAACTAAGACATGATATTGTAAAACTCCTAGAAAAAAACATAACAGAAAAGCTTCCTGGTATGGTTCTAAGCAATGATTTCTTGGATACGACACTAAGAGTACAAGCAATGAAAGCAAAAATAGACAAGTGGGACTAAATCAAACTAAAAATCTTCTGCATGGCCAAGGAAATAATCAGCAAAGTGAAAAGGCAACCTCCGGAACTGGAGAAAACGTTTATACAGCATATATCTGATGAGAGGTTAACATCTAAAATATATAACGAACTCCTACAATTCAATAGCAAAAAAAAAAATCCAAATTACCCAATTAAAAATGAGCAAAAGGTTTGAAAAGACATTTCTCTAAAGAAGACATGCAAATGGCCAACAGATAAATAAAAATATTTTCAATATACTTAATCATCAGGGAAATGCAAGTCAAAAACCACAATGAACTATCACCTCAAATCTGTTAGGTTAACTATTATTTAAAAAAAATAACAGAAAGATAACAACTGATGACAAGGATAGGAGAAAATTGGAAACTTTTACACTGTTGGTGGGGGTGTAGGTTTATGTGCAACCACCATGGAAAACAGTATGGAGTTTCCTCAAAAAAATAAAAATAGAATTATTATATGATACAGCAAGACACCTAATTATTTACCTTCAATATACTGATTTGTAGTCAGAGAATGAACTTGAAAACTTTTTAAAAGTTTGTTCATTCAAGTTCAATAGCTTGAATGCCTATTAAAGAGTCAGGAGTATGAAATTTACAAATACTGATCCCTGTTATAAAGCTCTGTTCTGAGGTGGAAAGTCATGTCTAGGACTAAATGCCCTACCATTAGGAGGTAGGGGCTGCATCCCCTACCACCAGGACAAGGAAGAGGGAATAGAAAAGTATCTGTCCATAATTCAGGGGCTAAACTGCAGGCAAAATCAAATTTATAGAGATATCAAATTTAATAGAGTTGGCTGATGACAGCACAACTAAGAATATTGTTTGAAAGGTTTAGCAGAAACAGAAGTTTGATTGTTTCCTAAATTCTGTTCTAAATTAAACTAAAGGCTATTTTTTTTGTATCCTGGACTGAAAGCTACATGAGCACAGACACCAGAGGAATTGTGTTCTCCATTCATTTCCCCAGTGCCTCATACATTGCTTAGCATACAGTAGCCACTTAATAAATATTTGTGGAATAAATAAATCAATATTTCTCTGATGCTAACTCCTTCATTAATTCATTTTTTATTGTTTAGAGTTATTATGGAAAAAGCCCTGGTGCCCAAAGATTCAAAACCTTCAGCTTCTATTGATGTTCCAATGAGGCTCAGACCACAGTGTTTCATCATGTGATTTGAGGCCAATTTTCTGGACATTTAAAAAATTGAAAACTTGTGTGCCCTTGGAGCATAGAGGGTCTTCAGGATCCCAGAACTTGCTAAGTTATTGGGGCCATATCCTGTTTTAACAGTTCCCTCAGTGAGACCTAAAATAAATGCCATCCCAATATAGCAACATGTATGTGGATCACATGAAGAAGTTTTGGATTTAGATCCCAGGTTTCCATAAACTAACTGTATTCCTTTAAACAAGTCATATCAACACTTCACATCTCATTGATAAAGTAAGGGAGTTGAGCTAGAATATCTTTAACTATCCTTTCAGCACAAACTGTTTAAATCATTGAACTGACATGTCGCAAGTACAAAAAAGGAACTTTAATTCTGCTGGATATCAATGATAATAATAGCAATAACTGATAAGGAATATTTTCATACTATTTACTATGTGCTAAATGTTTTAAATGGATTATTTGGGGGGTTCTTATATAATTTTTTCATTTAAATATGTATATTTTGATTCAAAATTACAGGGCTTTAAAAATATATATACTTTTTTGGGTTAAAACATCATTTTAGAAAACTTACAACATAAAAAATAACACAAAGCAAAAACTTGGTACATTTTTGGTGTATATCTTTCAAATATGTGTGTGTATGTGAATTCATATTTGTATAAACAAAATTCAAAAAATATTGAAATCCTATTTTATAATTTATTGCTCAACATAAAGTGAAATTTTCCTTAAAATGATTTCTAATGACTACATATCATTAAATTGTATAGCCTACCTTGATTTAATCAATGCCCATTGCTGGACATGTTGGTTATCTTTAGTTTTGTGATATTACAATTCTGAAATGAATACTTTTATGTATAAATTATTTGAACTGCTGGGTCAAGGATTATGCACTTTTTAAAAACTCTGAATACATGCTGCCAAATTTTGCTTCAAGAAATTTTTACCAATTTGCAATATCACCAGCAGCAGACTGTTCATTTTACCTTTTCTGACTCTGAATATTACTATTATAAATTGCCAAACCTATAAGGAAAAAATGACATTTCATCTTGCATTTCTTAGATTACTGTAATTTTTTTAAAAATTATTTTGTGAATTAATTATTTATGATCTTAGCTCATTTTTCAAAATCAAGTGTTAGGTGGGAGTAGGAGAGAAACAGGTGAGGGAGATTAAGAGGTACAAACTTCCAGTTGCGAAATAAATGAGTCACGGGTATGGAATTCACAGTGTGGGGAATATAGTCAATAATTATGTAGTATCTTGGGGCTTCCTAGGTGGCGCAGTGATTGAGAATCCACCTGCCAATGCAGGGGACACGGGTTTGATCCCTGCTCCAGGAAGATCCCACATGCCATGGAGCAATAAAGCCCATGGGCCACAACTATGGATCCTGCGCTTTAGAGCCTGTGAGACACAACTATTGAGCCCAAGTGCTGCAACTACTGAAGCCCACATGCCTAGAGCCTGTGTTCCACAACAAGAGAAGCCACGGAGCCTGCACACCACAACAAAGAATAGCCCCCAGTCACCGCAACTAAAAAAAAAGAAGAAAGCCTGTGCACATCAAAAAAGACCCAACACAGGCAGTAAAATAAATAAATAAATAAATTTATTAAAAAAATGTAGTATCTTGTACAGTGACAGACTGTACTAGACTTATTGTGGTGATCATTTTGAAATGTATAGAAATATTGAATCACTATATTGTGTACCAGGAACTAACTCAGTGTTGTAGGTCAATTGTACTTCAAAAAGAAATAAGTAAACCTATAGAAACCTATAGAAAAAGAGATCAGATTTGTGGTTACCGGAGTTGAGGGGTGGGGAGGGAAAGTTGGGTGAAGATAGTCAAATGTTACTAACTTCCAGTCATAAGATAAATAAGTACTAGGGACATAATGTAAAACATAATAAATATAATTAACACTGCTGTATGTTATACATGAAAGTTAAGATAGTAAATTCTGAGTTCTCATCACAAGGAAAAATATTTTTTTCTATTTCTTTAATTTTATATCTATATGATACAAAACATTGTGGTAGTCATTTCACAATGTAAGTCAGTGCTGTATGTCAATTATATCTCAATAAAACTGGAAAAAAAACAAAAAATATTAAGAGAAAAAATAAAGGTAAGGAAGTGGAAACAAAATCAAATGTTAATCTTTACTTAATTGGCTTATAAGAACTCTGCCTTATGGACATTAACTCTTTGCCTATAATACATGTTGCAAATACTTTTTTCCAGTCTATTATTTGCTTTTGTTCATGGTGCTACCGAAGCCATTAGTCAATTCTCACTTTTTTGTTTAAATACATAGAAATATGTTTATTGTTATAGATCAGATAACATATTATTCATTTATTTTTGATTTTATAGTTTCAAATTTTATATTTAGCGCTTACATTTGTTTAAAATTTGTTTTTGGTGTATAAGAATTAAAACCATTCTTTCAAATAATTGTCATAACACCATTTTTTGAATAATTTGTTCATCTTTTCTCCATACATTGTTAAAAAAACACACTTTAAAATCTACTGGGCTGTTTAGAATTTTCTTTTGGTTTTGTAGTTTTCTTTTGTCTTCCAATAGTGCTATGAAGTGAGTATTACATTCTTATTTTACATAGGGCAAAAGTGATTTTCAGAGATGTTGCATGACTTAAGGTCAGATAGCTAATAACTGACATAGTCCAGGCTGGAAAACAAGTGGTTTGACTCAGATTCATTTTTGCCTCATCACTACCAGAAAGGATTAGACATGTCAAACAAGTATTTGTAGGAGACCAAGTTTCAGGCCATTTACAGGCTTACAGTTGCAGGTATAGTTTCCACACTTTAATTTGATAATTTAAATTACTAAAATTGCATTTTAAAATTTTTAGTGGATGTATAAACACATCTACAAAACATACTTCACACAATTAATCTTAACATAGAGCTCTCAATTTTAAAGATGTATATACATATATATTTGTTGTGTTTTGTTTTTTTGGTTTTTTTGTTTTGTTTTGTTTTGCCACAACTACTGAAGCCCGTGCACCTAGGGCCCGTGCTCTGCAATAGAGAAGCCACTGCAATGAGAAGCCCGCATACCACAACAAAGAGTAGCCCCTACTCTAGACAGTTAGAGAAAGCCCGCACACAGCAACAAAGATGCAATACAGCTGATGAATCAATCAATTTATTAAAAAATATACGTCTACAATGTAGTTTTAATTTGCATTTCTTTAATATTTAGTGATGTTGAGCATCTTTTCATGTGTTTCTTGGCCATCTTTTTCTCTTCTTTGGAAAAATGTCCATTTAGATTTTCTGCCCATATTTTGAGTGGGTTTTTTTATTTTTCTTGATGTATTTCTTTTAGGAACTTTTATTGAGATATAATTGACATACAATAAACTGCATATATTTAAAGTGTACAATTTTGAGTTTTTTTTCTTATTAGTAATGTATATATGTCAATCCCAATCTCCCATTTCATCCCACCCCAACCCCCCCAGCTTTCCCCACTTGATGTCCATATGTTTGTTCTCTATATCTGTGTCTCCATTTCTGTCTTGCAAACAGGTTGATCTGTACCATTTTTCTATATTCTGCATACATACATTAATATATGATATTTGTTTTTCTCTTTCTGACTCACTTCACTCTGTATGACAGTCTCTAGGTCCATCCATGTCTCTACAAATGTCCCAATTTCATTCATTTTTACAGGTGAGTAATATTCCATTGTATATATGTACCACATCTTTTTTTATCCATTCATCTGTTGATGGACATTTAGGTTGCTTCCATGACCTGGCTATTGTAAATAGTGCTGCAATGAACATTGGAGTGAATGTGTCTTTTTGAATGATGGTGTTCTCTGGGTATACGCCCAGTAGTGGGATTGCTGGGTCATGTGGTAATTCTATTTTTAGTTTTTCAAGGAACCTCCATACTGTTCTCTAAAGTGGCTGTATCAATTTACATTCCCACCAAAAGTACAAGAGCGTTCCCTTTGCTCCACACCCTCTCCAGCATTTATTGTTTGTAGATTTTCTGATGATGCCCATTTTAACCGGTGTGAGGTGATACCTCATTGTAGTTTTGATTTGCATTTCTCTAATAATTAGTGATGTTGAGCAGCTTTTCATGTGCTTCTTGGCCATCTGCATGTCTCCTTTGGAGAAATGCCTATTTAGGTCTTCTGCCCATTTTTTGATTGGATTGTTTGTTTTTTTGATATTGAGATGCATGAACTGTTTATATACTTTTGGAGATTAATCCTTTTTTAATTCATTTGCAAATATTTTCTCCCATTCTGAGGGTTGCCTTTTAGTCTTGTTTATAGTTTCTTTTGCTCTGCAACAGCTTTTAAGTTTCATTAGGTGACATTTATTTTTGTTTTTATTTTCATTACTCTAGGAGGTGGGTCAAAACAGATTTTGCTGTGATTTTAAAAGTATTTTTTTGAGGACTTCCTAGGCAGCGCAGCAGTTAAGAATCCACCTGCCAATGCAGGGGACATGGCTTCGAGCCCTGCTCTGGGAAGATTCCACATGTCACGGAGCAACTAAGCCCATGCACCACAACAATTGAGCCTGTGCTCTAGAGCCCGTGAGCCACAACTCTTGAGCCCATGAGCCACAACTATTGAAGCCCACGTGCCTAGGGCCCGTGCTCCACAACAAGAGAAGCCACTACAGTGAGGAGCCTGTGCACCACAATGAAGAGTAGCCCCCGCTTGCAGCAACTACAGAAAGTCCATGTGCAGCAATGAAGACCCAATGCAGCCAATAAATAAATAAAATAAATAAATAAATTTATTAAAATAAAGTATATTTTTGAGTTCAGTTTTGTTTGTTTGTTTGTTTGTTTGTTTTTTTACCAATTTCACCTTTGTAGAGAAGTGATACTTTTACTGTATAGGTAATGAAATAATATGCCAGCTACTGGCAAACTTTCCAATATCTCATATGTACACATTTAAATAGCCTCTGTTTTTGAGAAGACAATGCTAGAAAAAATGTATTAATTCATATGTTATATAGCCCAATGACACCTGCAATTTCTCTTGGCCATTTTGTAGTTCTATATTTTGATATGTAATTGCACAGTTCATAAGAAATTTGGTCTTCTGAGACTTCCCTGGTTGCACAGTGGTTAAGAATCTGCCTGCTAATGCAGGGGACACAGGTTCGATCCCTGGTCTGGGAAGATCCCACATGCCGCGGAGCAACTAAGCTCATGCATAGGCCCAAGCCTGTGCTCTAGGGCCCACGTGCCACAACTGCTGAGCCCAAGTGCTGCAGCTACTGAAACCTTTGTGTCTAGAGCCCATGCTCTGCAACAAGAGAAGCCACCGCACTGAGGAGGCTGTGCACCACAAAGAAGAGTAGCCCCTGCTCTCCACAATTAGAGAAAGCCCGCGTGCAACAACAAAGACCCAACGCAACCAAAAATAAATTTAAAAAAAAGAGAAATTGGGTCTTCAAATAAGATATTTTTATGCTGGGGAATGACACTTTTTTGCCTAAGATGCCTAGAGCTAGGGTCTAAGAATCATACAGCCCAAACTTCACTATAATGATTTTTCTGGGCTGGCTCACAATAAGATTGCTATCATTACAGAACTTACTGAAGTGGTCAATGCAGAGCAAAGCCCTGCAGAATAAAATTCACTTTCAAATTCTCCCCTGCCTTCAGAGCAGCATGACAGGTTTTCTTATGTTCTCACCTGCACATGGAGGCAACAGATCCAGACTTAACTTCCTATATAAAAGACACTGAGGCTTTTCTCAGTTACTAACACCTTTCTTTATTAATTTTCTCCCTGCCCCCTAAAAAGCCAAAGAAGTGTTTCATTACACCTACAACCACCAGCATAATCCTGCCAGAAATTTTATTTGACTTAAACACTCCCTAGAGGTTTACATTTAATCCCTGGACACTTCCACAAATTCAGCTCAGAAGATAGACTCAGAAGTTAGAGGAAAATCTACTTTTAAGTAAAAGAGAAATTTACATGTAATAGCAATTTGGAGTTAAGCATTCAATTATGTGGTTCAGGTGAGATCAATTAAAAGGCAGTTCACCCAAATAGTCAAAACAACCTTGAGAGAGAAGACCACTCCCTGATTTCAACCTATAATATGAAGCTATAGCAATCAAAACAGTATAGTACTGGCACAAAAATAGACACACATATCAATGGAAGAGAACTGAGAGTCCAGAAATAAGCCCACACATATATAGACAATCAGTTTACCACCAATGAGCAAACAACATACAATGGAGAAAAGACAGTCTCTTCAATAAATGGTGCTGGGAAAACTGGACAGCCACATGCAAAAGAATGAACCCAGACCACTATCTTATGCTATATACAAAAAATAACTCAAAATGGATCAAAGACTTGAATGTAAGACATGAAACTATAAAATTCCTAGAAGAAAACAAAGGTAGTAACTTCATTGGCGTCAGTCTTAGCAATGATTTTATGGATCTGACTTCAAAAGTAAGGGAAGCATAAGCAAAAATAAACAAATGGAACTACATCAAACTAAAAAGCTTCTTCACAGCAAAAGAAATGATCATCAAAATGAAAAGGCAACCTACTGAATGGGAGTAGATATTTGCAAATCATTTATCTGGTTAATATTCAGAATATATAAAGAACTCATTCAACTCAACATAAAAGAAATCCAAAGAACCTGATTAAAAAATGGGCAGAGGATCTGACTAGACATTTTTCCAAAGAGACATACAGATGGCCAATATGCACATGGAAAGAAGTTCAACATCACTAATTATTAGGGAAATGCAAATCAAAACCGAAATGAGATATCACCTCCCACCTGTTAGAATGACTATTATCAAAAAGACAAGAAATAAAAAATGTTGGCGAGGATGTGGAGAAAAGGGAACTCTTGCATATGACCCAGCTTTTCCATTTCTGGGTATTTATCTGAAGAACACAGAAACAATAATTTGAAAAGATATATGTACCCCTATGTTCATTACAGCATTATTTTATAGCCATGATATGGAAACAATGTGTCCATTGATGGATGAACGCATAAAGAAAATGTGGTGTATGTATATATATATAATGGAATAATAGACATAGAGATAATGAAATCCAACCATTTGCAACAACATGGATGGACTTTGAAGATATTATGCTAAGTGAAATGTCAGATGCATAAATACAAATTACTGTATGATTTTACTTATATGTGGAATCTAAAAAAAAGAAAGGAACAAACAAAATAAAACACAAACAAACTCATAGATACAAAGAACAGATTAGTGGTTACCAGAGGGGAAGGCAGTTAGTGGGTGGGCAAAATGGGTGAAAGGGGTCAAATACATGGTGATGGATGGCAACTAGACTTGCGGTGCTGATCGTTCTGTAGTGTGTACAGATAAATTATAATGCATACACCTGAAACTTATATAATAAAAAAATGCAGTTCAATGAACTGTCCTAGAAATATCTTCCATGAAAGTTACATATACACTTTTTATTACACAGGATATGCTTTTAAACTTTTAATCTATTATTAAGAAATATTGACTTACTGTAAATCCTTCAGACTTATTTTATTTTTCTCAAGAAATTTTTAGTCATCCCCTTGTCCAAATATTACTGCTGGATGCCTGTTAGAGATGGTGGCTATTGTTTCTTGTGATCCATGTGCCAAAAGGATATTATTATATAAATATATTATCTTACTATTTCTTCTTCCTCAAAGAATGAGAACCACGAATTAAAACTAGAATTAAATTAATTGTCTAGAGCATTACAAATATTTTTATTTATAAATGGTTGATATTTAGGTGAAAAGTGTGAAGCCCTGCATACATCTTAGAAATAGCATACTTTGGTATCATAGAAGCAATCATATCACTAAAAGCATTATCTCTACCCTCCTCCACTCTCCTAAAATTATCCTAAAGAAAATGTCCACTGAGAGTAGTATCATGTTTAAAAAAAAAAAAACCCTTACTATCATTATTGTTGGTAATAATTAATCATGTGTTCCTTCTACTACCCTGTAACTTCCTATTTTGATCTATAGATTCATATTTTCAAATGCCTTGTGATTATCTACTGCTATCTTAAAATTAACCCATCAAAGTGGAATTGGGGTTAGTAGATGTAAGCTTTTATATATAGAATGGATGAACAATAAGGTCATCCTGTTCAGCAGAGAGAACCATATTCAATATCCCATGATAAACCGTAATGGAAAAGAATGTTTAAAAAAAGAATGTGTGTATATATATATATATGTATAACTGAATCACTTTGCTGTACAGCAGTAATTAACACAACAATGCAAATCAACTATACTTCAATAAAAAATTTTTAATGGAATTTATCTTTACATTTATTTATCTTCTTGTATCCCCAACTCTATTAATGGCATTGCCATCTTCACAAGAATCTAGAGTCACCACATACTGTTTTTTAAAAATTTTTATTGGAGTATAGTTGATTTACAATGTTGTGTTATTTCAGGTGTATAGCAAAGTGAATCAGTTATACATATACATATATCCACTCTTTTTAGATTCTTTTCCCATATAGGTCGTTAGGAAATTGACTACAGTTCCCTGTGCTATACAGTAGGTCCTTATTAGTTATCTATTTTACATATATAGCAGTGTGTATATGTCATTCCCAATCTCCCAATTTGTCTCTCCCCCCCACCCCTGATAACCATGTTTGTTTTCTACATCTGTAACTCTATTTTTGTTTTGTAGCTAAGTTCATTTGTACCCTTTTGTTAGATTCCACATATAAGTGATATCATATGATATTTGTCTGTCTGACTTATTGCACTCAGTATGACAATCTCTGGGTCCATCCATGTTGCTGCAACTGGCATTAGTTCATTCTTTTTTATGGTTGAGTAATATTCCATTGTATATATGTGCCACATCTTCTTTATCCATCCTCTGTTGTGGATATTTAGGTTGCTTCCATGTCCTGGCTATTGTAAATAATGCTACAATGGACATTGGGGTTCATGTATCTTTTGGAATTATGGTTTTCTCCATATATATGCCAGGACAAGGATTGCTGGATCATATTGTAGTTCTATTTTCAGTTTTTTTAAGGAACCTCCATACTGTTCTTCATAGTGGCTGTATCAATTTACATTTCCACCAACAGTGTAGGAGGGTTTCCTTTTCTCCATACCCTCTCCAGCATTTATTGTTTCTAGATTTTTTGATGATGGCCATTCTTACCAGCATGAGGTGATACCTCATTGTAGTTTTGATTTGCATTTCTCTAATAATTAGTGATGCTGAGCATCTTTTCATGTATTTTTTGGCCATCTGTATGTCTTCTTTGGAGAAATGTCTATGTAGATCTTCCATAGGGTCACCATATACTCTTTATTCACCTCCTCACATCTAAATAGTTAAGTACTTTTAATTTTGCCTTTGCAATCTTTCTCATACCTGTCTCTTTCCTTAAGTGTATGCTAACATTATTATAGTCTCAGCCCTCACAATTTCTTACCTGAACTATTACAGTGCTCACAAATGTTTTCCACACCATTAATTTCTTTCCATTGCAATATAGTGTTGACACTGCCTGCAGAAAAAAAGAACTACCTCAAAAATGTGGCTCCATTTTTATTATGCTGATACTCAACTTTCTTTGTTACCTACAGCATAAAGTCCAAACTTCTTACAGCAGTACTGAAAGTCCTCCATAATCTGTTCCTAACCTACCTTCTTTTTTCCCCTGTCTATAATTTTTTCTCTGAACTCCCACATATCTTACATTCAAGTTTTATCACACTATGGAGCAAATTTAAATAACAGAACATCCATTCTGAAGCTTTACCCAAACCCGTCACCACAGAAACTTTGTGTTATGTTTTGTTTCTTTCCTGTTTATGCTCTCACAGCACTTTTTACCTCTGATAATGTGATTGGAAGTTCCTTCTAGTCATCAACAGAGTGAAATTAGTAACAGTCTAGATTCTTCCAAATCCTACTTGAGGCTTTTGATATTTGAGATAGTGTAAGTGACATATTAAAGACTGTCATTTAAGATTTATAAGCTATATCCCTATACTAAGTTAGAGCCCCAGAAATCTACTTATTGAGACCATTAATCTTATTGTGACCACAAATCCACTTATTGAGACCAAATTCCTCATAAACATCTTTACAGAACTACATTTGAACACTTTATTGTGGGTCCTATATAAGAAAGTATTATAAAGAATATTTTTGCATTCTTAACTCTAGCACTTGTCACCATCTGCTTGGTATTATGATAGTTTGTGTGTATGCATTTTTTTTTCACTATCTTGTAAATTGGTGGACAGGGACTATATTTTGTTCATCTGATTGTGTACAACATTGCTCTTCATATAGAAAGGCTTTACATAACTGTATCTCCTTGAATTGTAAAAGAAAATAATTTTTAGTTTATAAAATTATTTACAAATGATTAACCTTAAATCATATCATATACGATTTCTCATTTAAGCACCTATTCATTTTCAATGCTGAAGGAATCCATCTACTCAGAAAAGAAATGCACATATGAAATAGTGTTAATCCAAATTGGAATGATAGCAGAATTTCATCCTTTTTAATGGCTGAGTAATATTCCACTATGTGTGTGTGTGTGTGTGTGTGTGTGTGTGTGTGTGTGTGTATCACATCTTCTTTATCCAGGCATCTGTTGATGGGCACTTAGGTTGCTTCCATATGTTGGCTAATGTAATTAATGCTGCTATGAACATTGTGGAGTATTTAACTTTTTGAATTAGTGTTTTGTTTTTTCCACATACATACCCAGCAGTGGAATTGCTGTATCATATTGAAATTCTATTTTCAGGTTTTGGAGGAAGCTCCATACTGTTTTCTATAGTGGCTGCAGAATTTTACATTTCCACCAACAGTGTATAGGTTTCCTTTTCTCCACATCCTCTCCAACATTTGTAACTTGTGGACTTTTTGATGACAGCCATTCTGACAGGTGTGAGGTGATATCTCATTTTGGTTTTGACTTGCATTTCCCTAATAATTACCCATGTTGAGCATCTTCTCATGCGCCTGTTAGCCATCTCTAAATCTTCTTTGAAAAAATGTCTATTCAGTTCTTCTGGCCATTTGTTGATTTGGTTGTTCATTTTTTTAATATTGAGTTGTATGAGCTGTTTATGTATTTTACAGTAATGTGGATGGACCTAGAAGAATATTATGTAGTGAAATAAGTCAGGCAGAGAAAGGTAAATGCTATATGATATGACATGTGCAGAATCTAAAAATAATACAAATGAATGTATATGCAAAACAGAAATAGACTCACAGATATTGAAAACAAACTAGTGGTTACCAGAGGGGAGAGGGAAGGGGGAGGAGCAAGCTAGGAATATACGATTATCAGATACAAACTACTATGTATAAAATAGATAGGCAACAGGGTGTATTATATAGCACAAGGAATTATGGCCATTTTCATGTAATAACTTTTAATAGAGTATAACCTGTAAAAATACTGACTCACTATGCTGTGCACCTGAAACTAATGTAATATTGTAAATCAACTATACTTCAATAATTAAAAAACCCTACCATATTAAAAAAAAATGGAATGACAGTTAGATTCCTTGGTTCTTTGGATTGCCCAGTCATCCATTTCCTTCCATTAACTCAGTCAATATAAAACAAAGGATTTGGAGACCTTATCTAGAGCTGCATCCTGTTATTGCCCTATAAAGTAACTCTATCCATCCACAACTTAAATTTTCATGAGGAATTCATACTCTTTTCAAGAATAATTAACAAATATTTTCATAACTGAACCACTTATTCCTTTATTCCATGACTGTTTTCTAAAATGTGTCAGCATTTTTCTTATCTGTTCTAGAATACTGTATGCTTTGGGGGATTTGGTTTGTTCTTTTTATATTATGGAGAACCTCATAACAAGACTAATGATACATAACATGGGAAAGGTGATGCATATTAATAGTCCTGTGAAGTATATTTATAGGTAATATTATACTAGTTTCTGCCAAAGATTGAAACTATCATATTTTAATTTTACTTCAGTCTTGCCTGTACAAATGCATACTCAGCCATACAAAGGGAGCACCAATTTTCTGAAACTTGTGTATCTTTACACCATGGTGTGCTGTTTCCATCAAAATATACTGGTGAAAAACAAAGTAGAAAATTCATAAGAAACAAAAAAAGTGACAAGATGTTAGAAACTAAAAACAAATAAAAGTTTGATTTACAATAAAGGTCAACATTTGTCTTTAAAATAAATCTGAAACTTGGTAGTACAAGTTAATATTTTTAATATGCATCCATTTTAACACAAATAGTTCTGTTATTGAAATTTGGTTTATCTCATAATCAAAGAGATACGTAGCTGCAAGTAAGTTTTAAAATTTTTAACTAATATGTTTTGTAATATAATGTAATAGTGAAGTATTTACATAGGAATTATTATTATTACATGCTACACATAATATTATTTTCTCTTTTAACATTATGAATTAAAAATGTTTTATAGCAGGCTTCATGAAGAAACATTCTGTGTCAACTAAGAGAGGGAATATTTTGTTTTAAATGTGTGAGGTATTAAGTCAATTTCTTTTTTTTAAGTATGGAATTCTAAAGAAAAGAACAGTGGTACAATCAGGATCTTTAAAATAATCTCTCTTTTTCTGCACTTGTATTCCTAGGCCTGAAAATATCACCTTTTCATTTGAAACTTTAACTTAATAGCTTTTCCTGACATTCTGCAGCTCATAGTGATTTCTCTCTTCCCCAGACTCCTACTGCACTGAGAACCAGCACCATACAATTTTGCTCTTAATTGTTATAATAGTTTTCATGAGTCACTCTTCTCAACTAGATTGTAAGCTCCTGAACTGAAGAATTCATGTATTACATTTCTCTTGCCTGGGACAAAATTGGATAATTGTTTATTAATAAATGTAGCCAGCAATTTTCTACCTTTTGAAACGTTTCTACTCCTTTCATTTGGGGCTGCTCAAGAAAGGTCAGATTATTATAAAAATTTTTAGCTATATATTCAACAATATCCTCTAGTATTAAAATAGAGTTATCAGGCCTGAAACATCAAGATACATTTCACGTGCATTCTGAATTTTACAATATACCTTAGTGTATGGTCTCCAGAAATACTTTCTGTCTGAAAGTGGGGACATTCTGTTCTGTACTGAAAATTCATTCAACAATGTGTATTGGACAGCTATGATGAATTAGGCATTGTTTAAGGAGTAAAAATAGATGTGAAAGGTCTCTGACCACTGAGGAAGAGAATTTATTCCCAGTTCTGTGCTAGCTGGTATGCATAATATATCTTATTCTTACACTTCAAAGAATGTATCATCATCCCCATTTTACAGTTATGTAAACTGCAGTTCAGAGAGGTTAAGTAATTTTCCCAAGGTCATAGCTTCCAAATGGCAGAAACAGAATTTGAACTCATGTCAGCCTATCTTCAAATCCTGACCTTACAGTCATATAAGAGATACAGTAATATGAAGAAATGCTTGCAATGTAATGTGATTAACTACTATAATAGAAATACATATACCAAATACTGTGGTAACACAGAAAAGTGAGTAGAGCACAGAGATGGTAGTGACTCTCACTGCCTAAAAAGAAATGATGCATAATTCTCAAGTCAAATAAGTCATTTCTAAGCTCTCAGAGTACCATGTTACTTTCTTAAATAGTACTAGTCACAGTTATTTTATATTTTATGGGTAGTTATTTGACTGTATCTTCAGTCCCCTCTGATAAACTTTAAATTCTATGACTTCAGAGACTATTTCTAATTTTGCTTACTATTTATCTAACACAATGCTTGGAAACCTAAGAAATATTTATTAAATGACTGGATGAACGAATGTTGTGAGATTTGAGTTGAGTCTTTAATGGTGAGTAGAAAAGTATAAGGTGGAGAAGAGGAGAAATGGCCTTTCAAGAAGATACAGCTCTTGCACCCGTGGCTGCTGGCTTCCCTGTGCATTTGGCACCACTGGGGCTCCCGCAATTCAAGAAGTCATACTACCTCTGTGCTCTGTACTCACTGAGGCAGACTCAAGAGCTCCAAGGCACCCTCAGGACCAGACTCCTGTGGGTGGACCACATACAGAGGTGGGAATAAAACCAAAGCTGAACCCCAGGGAAGGAGTCACTAATAAAGAGGATCAAAAATTTTTCCATCAGTTGCAAAAGCTGAAGATTAAATCCCCATCATCAGCTAGGTAGACCCTGCATCCATGGAATATTTGAGTAGACAATGAATGTTCTCACAAATGTAAAAGGCCTAGCTCTGTCAACTGTGGACTTTGGGTGCAAGCACATGCAGGAACTGGGCCAGATCAGAGTCTGAGTGGTCCCCACAGGGCCCACAACAGATCCAGAGTCCATCCCAGAGGCACAGGAGTGACTCTTGCGGAGGCAGATGTGGGCTGTGGCTCACAGCATGTGCAAGGACACTTACACCTAAGACCCAAGGGAAACATAATTATTACAATTAGTTTTATTATGTTTTGATTCATTCTGTTCTTAGTTATGGGGTTTTTTGTTTGTTTTTATTTTGCTGTTGTTTTAGTTTTTATTTCCTTTTAGTCTTGGGATCTTCATGTTTTATAAAATATTTTCTATTTTTATTTTTATTGTTTTTAACATATTTTTATTTTGCTTTTCTGTTGTTCTGTATTCTTTTCCCTTATTTTTTCTTCTTTTTCTTTATTTTTTTATTTTTTATATTTATATTTCTGATTTGCTTTTCTGTTGTTCTGTGTTTTTTCCCTTTTCTTCTTTTTTTTCTTTATATATATATATTTTAATATTTCCATTTATACATTGCTTTTCTGTTGTTCTGTCTTCGTGCCCCCTCTCTTTTTCTGTTTTTTTTGGAAATCATTTTTGCCAGTTTGTTTTGTTTCTTAGCTTTATTCTTCAGTTGGCACTCTGCTTTGATTTTGTGTTTTTGCTAGTTTTCTTTTTAATTGTTTGATTTCATTCTAGGGTTCTATTGTTTGTCTGGTTGTTCTCTTACTTTTTGTTTCATTTGTTGTGTTTTTGTTTCATTTGGATCTGCCTTTGTTTCTTTTGTGTGTATATCTGTTTCCTTGTTTCTGTGTTTCTTTGATTTGCTTTTCACCATTTGTCTGGGATTTTGTTACTCTTTTTTTTTAATCCCCTTTATTGCCATGTTGAGCAACTTGTAGGGTCTTGGTTCCCTGACTGGAAGTTAAGCCTGAGCCTCTGGGGTGGGAACACTGAGTGCAAGATGCTGGACCACTAGACAATTCCCAGCCCAAGGGAATATTAATCTCCAAAAGCTCTCACAGAGGCCACTATCTGAATCCAAGACCCAGCTCCACCCAACTGCCTTCAGCTCCCAGCCCTGGATGCCTCACACCAAACAACAAGCAAGACAGAAATGCAAACCCATCCATCAGCGCACAGATTACCTAAAGTCATACAAAGCTCACAGGCACCCCAAAACTCACCACCAGATATGGCCCTGCTCATCAGAGGGACAAGAACCAGCTCCACCCACCAGAATGCAAGCACCAGTCAGTCCCAACAGGAAGCCTGTGCAAGCCACTGGACCAACCTCATGACAAGGGGCAAAGAACAGAAGCAAGAGGAACCCAGGAGACTAGGGAAAGGAGATCCAAAATACTGTAAATTACACAAAAATGAGAAGACAGAGAAATATTTTGCAGACAAAGGAGCAATATAAAAACCCACAAGACCAAAAAAATGAAGACAAAATAGGCAAACTACCTACAAAACAATTCAGGTTAATGATAGTAAAGAGGATGCAAAATCTCAGAAATAGAATGGAGAAAATACAAGAAACGTTTAACAAGGACTGAGAAGAACTAAAGAACAAACAAACATTGATGAACAACACAATAACTGAAATTAGAAATACTCTAGAAGGAATTAAAAGCAGAATAACAGGTAGAATAATGGGTAAGTGAGCTAGAAGACAGAATGGTGGAAATCAGAGCAGAAGGAAAAAAAAGAAAGGAAAGACTTGAAGACAGTCTCAGAGACATCTGGGACAACATTTATGGCACCAACATTCAAATTATAGGTGTTCCAGAAAAAGAGGAAGAAAAGAATGGGTCTGAGAAAGTATTGGAAGAGATTATAGTCAAAAACTTCCCCAACATAGGAAAGGAAATAACCAAGTCTAAGAAGTGCAGAGAGTCCCATACAGGATATGCCCAAGGAGAAACATGCCAAGACATAGTAATCAAACTAACAAACACTGAACACAAAGAAAAAATAAAAAGCAGCAAGGGAAAGACAACAAATAGCATAGAAGGGAATCCCCATAAGATTAACAGCTGATTCTTCAGCAGAAACACTACAGGCCAGAAGGGAATGGCAGGATATATTTAAAATGATGAAAGGGAAAAACCTACAACCAAGATTACTCTAGCCAGCAAGGATCTCATTCATATTCGATTGAGAAATCAAAAGCTTTACAGACAAGCAAAAGTTATGAGAATTCAGCATCAACAAACCAGATTTACAACAAATGCTAAAGGAAATTCTCTAGGCAGGAAACACAAGAGAAGGAAAAGACCTAGAAAAATAAACCCAGAACAATTAAGAAAATGGCAACAGCATCATATATATCAATAATTACCTTAGATGTAAATGGATTAAATGCTCCAACTAAAAGACACAGACTGGCTGAATGGATTCAAAAACAAGACCTGTATACATGTTGTCTACAAGAGACCCACTTCAGACCTAGGGACACATACAGACTGAAAGTGAGGGGAAGGAAAAAAATATTCCATGCAAATGGAAATCAAAGAAAGCTGGAGTAGCTATACTCATAGCAGACAAGATAGACTTTAAAATAAAGACTATTACAAGAGACAAGGAAGGACATTACATAATGATCAAGGGATCAATCCAACAAGAAGACATAACAATTGTAAATATTTATGCACCCAACATAGGAGCATCTCAATACATAAGGCAAATGCTAACAGTCATAAAAGGGGAAATCAACAGTAACACAAAAATAGTCAGGGACTTTAACATTCCACATGCACCAATGGGCAGGTCATCCAGATGGAAAATAAATAAGGAAACACAAGCTTTAAATGACACATTAGACCAGATGGACTTAATAGTTTTTTACAGGACATTTCATCCAAAAATAACATAATTCACTTTCTTTTCAAGTGCACATGGAACATTCTCCAGGATAGATCACATCTTTGGTCACAAATCAAACCCTGGTAAATTTAAGAAAATTGAAATTGTATCACGCATCCCTTCTTACCACAACGTTATGAGACCAGATATCAATTACAGGAAAAACACTGTAAAAAGTACAAACAAATGGAGGCTAAACAATACAGCACTAAATAACCAAGAGATCACTGAAGAAATCGAAGAGGAAATTAAAGAATACCTAGAAACAAATGACATTCAAAATACAATTATTCAAAATGTATGGGATGCAGCAAAAGCAGATATAAGAGGGAAGTTTATAGCAATACAATCCCACATCAAGAAACAAGAAAAATCTCAAATAAACAACCTAAACTTACACCTAAAGCAATTAGAAAAAGAACTAAAAAACCCCAAAGTTAGCAGAAGGAAAGAAATCATAAAGATCAGATCAGAAATAAATGAAAAAGAAATGAAGGAAACAATAGCAAAGATCAATAAAACTAAAAGCCAATTCTTTGAGAAGATAAACAAAATTGATAAACCATTAGCCAGACTCATAAGGAAAAAAAGGGAGACTCAAATTAACAGAATTAGAAATGAAAAAGAAGTAACGACTGACACCACAGAAATACAAAGGATAATGAGAGACTAATACAACTATATGCCAATAAAATGGACAAACTGGAAGAAATGGCCAAATTCTTAGAAAAGTACAATCCTAAAAGGCTGAACCAAGAAGAAATAGGAAATATGAACAGATCAATCACAAGTACTGAAATTGAATCTATGATTAAAAATCTTCAAATAAACAAAAGCCCAGGGCCAGATGGCTTCACAGGTGAATTCTAACAAACATTTAGAGAGGCACTAACACCTACCATTCTCAAACTCTTTCAAAATATAGAATAGGGTAGAAGACTCCCAAACTCATTCTACGAGACCACCATCACCCTGATATCAAAACCAGACAAAGATGTCATGAAAGAAGAAAATTACAGGCCAATTTAACTGATGAATATAGATGCACAGATACTCAACAAAACACTAGCAAATAGAATCCAAAAGCACATTAAAAGGATCATACACCATGATCAATTGGGGTTTATCCAAGGAATGCAAGGATTCTTTAATGTATGCAAATCAATCAATGTGATACACCATATTAACATACTGAAGGATCAAAACCATATGATCATGTCAATAGATGCAGAAAAAGCTTTCAACCAAATTCAACACCCATTTATGATAAAAACTCCTGAGAAAGTGGGTATAGAGGGAACCTACCTCAGCATAATAAAGGCCATATATAACAAACCCACAAAAAATTATTCTCAACAGTGAAAAACTGAAAGCATTTCCTTTAAGAACAGGAACAAGACAAGTGTGCCCAGTCTCATCACTATTATTCAACATAGTTTTGAAAGTTGTAGCCATGGCAATCAGAGAAGAAAAAGAAATAAAAGGAATCCAAATTGGAAAAGAAGTAAAACTGTCACTCTTTGCAGGTGACATGATATACATAGAAAATCCTAAAGATGCCACCAGAAAACTACTCTAGCTAATCAATGAATTTGAAAAATTAGCAATATACAAACTTAATTCACAGAAATCTCTTGCATTTCTATATACTAACAACAAAAAATCAGAAAGAGAAATTCAGGAAACACTCTTATTATCCATTGCAACAGAAAGAATAAAATACTTAGGAATAAACCTACCTAAGGAGGCAAAAGACCTGTTTGCAGAAAACTATATAAGACACTGATGAAAGAAATCAAACATGATACAAAGAGATGGAGATATATACCAAGCTCATGGATTGGAAGAATCAACATTGTCAAAATGACTATACTCCCCAAAACAATCTACAGATTCAGTGCAATCCCTATCAAATTACTAATGGCATTTTTCATAGAACAAGAACAAATAATTATACAATTTATATGTAAACACAAAAGACCCAGCATAGCCAAAGCAATCTTGTGGAAGAAAAATGGAGCTGGAGGAACCAGGTTCCCTGACTTCAGACTACACTACAAAGCTACAGTAATCAAGATAGTATGGTATGGCACACACACACAAAAGAAATATAAATCCATGAAACAGAATAGAAAGCCCAGAGAGAAACCCACACACATATGGTCACCTTATCTTTGACAAAGGAGGCAAGAATATACGATGGAGAAAAGACAGCCTCTTCAATAAGCATGCTGGAAAAACCGGACAACTAGATTTAAAAGAATGATATTGGAACACTCCCTAACACCATACACAAAAATAAACTCAAAATGGATTAAAGACCTCAGTGTAAGGCCTGACACTATAAAGCTCTTAGAGAAAACATAGGCAGAACATTCTAAGACATAAATCACTGTAAGATCCTTTTTGACCCACCTCTTAGTATATTGGAAATAAAAACAAAAATAAACAAATGGGACCTAATGAAACTTAAAAGCTTTTGCACAACAAAGGAAACCATAAACAAGATGAAAAGGCAACCCTCAGAATGGGAGAAAGTATTTTCAAACGAAGAAAAGGACAAAGGATGAATCTCCAAAACACACAAACAGCTCATGCAGCTCAATATCGAAAAAACAAACAATCCCATCCAAAAATGGGTGGAAGACCTAAATAGACATTTCTCCAAAGAACACATACAGATGGCCAACAAACACATGAAAAGATTCTGCTCAACACCACTAATCATTAGAGAAATGCAAAACAAAACCACAATTATGTATCACTTCACACTTTTCAGAATGGCCATCATCAAAATATCTAGAAACAATAAATGCTGCACAAGTTGTGTAGAAAAGGGAACCCTCCTGCACCATTGGTTAGAATGTCAATTGATACAGTCACTATGGAAAACAGCATGAAGATGCCTTAAAAAACTAAAAATAGAACTACCATATGATCCAGCAATCCCACTATTGGGCATATATCCAGAGAAAACCATAATTCAAAAAGACACATGCACCCCAATGTTCATTGCAGCACTATTTACAATAGCCAGGACATGGAAGCAATCTAAATGTCCATCAACAGATGAATAGATAAAGGAGATGTGGCACATATGTACAATGGAATATTACTCAGCCATGAAAAGAAACTAAATTGATATATTTGTTGTGAGGTGAATTGACCTAGAGTCTGTCATACAGAGTGAAGTTAAGTCAGAAGAGAAAAATAAATAGTATATGCTAATGCATTTATATGAAATCTAAAAAAACAGTACTGATGAACCTAGTTGCAGTGCAGGAATAAAGACAAAGACATAGTTAATGGAGTTGGAGACAGAGGATGGAGAAGGGGAAGATGGAATGTAGTAAAAGAATAGCATTGACTCTATATACTACTAAATGTAAAATAAATAGTTAGTGGGAAGCTACTGCATAGCACAGGGAGATCAGCTCAGTGCTTTGTTACAACCTAGAGGGGTGGGATAGGAATGGTGGGACAGAGGCTCAGGAGGGAGGGGATATGGTGATATATGTATACATATAACTGATACACTTTGTTGTACAGCAAAAAATAATATTGTAAGGCAATCATACTCAAAGATGTATAAAAAAGAAGAAGGTATCAATTGGGCAATAAAGTTCTTGATTGATTGAATGAGCTTAAATTATTTTACAGTTTTCTAATCTATAAACCAAGAATGTAAGGACTATTCTCTATCATCAAAAGTTACTCCAAATGTGATAGAATGTGCAGATTACACTCAGTGTTTTACCTTGCCCTGAATAGGACTCTAGAGAAAAGATGGGACAATTGGTAGAGTTTCCAGTAATTTGGAAGAATGCTTCAAGTATACATTCACAGATGTGAGTATTGTATTTAAATCTGACATAATAGACTTAGCAGCAACCATCATATGACATTAAATATAACATCAGATCCATTGTACATTAGTAGACTCCAAAAAGAAATTTAAAACTTCAAGGAATTGAAAGAATTAAATGACAATAGACACTTATAAAAACTTTACAATCATTTTTTTTTTAAAAATCAAATTTTTGGAAGAACTCTATTGGTCAAGAATCTTAGCCCAAGTATATGTGTTTTCATTAAACTCAACAGCTTTTACACAGCAAAGGAAACCATAAACAAAACAAAAAGATAACCCACAGATTGGGAGAAAATATTTGCAAATGATGTGACCTACAAGGGATTAGTCTCCAAACTTTACAAACAGCTCTTGCAGCTTAATATCATCAAAAAAAACAACCCAATCAAAAAATGCGCAGAAGAACTAAATAGACATTTTTCCAAAGAAGACATAATATGGCCAAAAAGTACATGCAAAGATGTTCAACATTGCTAATTATTAGAGAAACGCAAATTAAAACTATAATGAGATATCACTTCACACCTGTCAAAATGGCTATCATCAAAAAATCCACAAACAATAAATGTTGGAGAGGGTGTGGAGAGAAGGGAACCCTCCTACACTGTTGGAGGGAATGTAAATTGGTACAACCACTGTGGAGAACAGTACAGGGGTCCCTTAAAAAAACTTAAAATAGTGCTACCATATGATCCTGCAATCCCACTCCTGGGCATATATCTGGAGAAAAACAGGGCCCGAAAAGATATATGCACCCCACTGATCATTGCAGCACTGTTTACAATAGCCAAGACATGGAAGCAACCTAAATGTCCATCGACAGAGAAATGGATAAACAAGATGTGGTACATATACACAATGGAATATTACTCAGCCATTAAAAAGAATGAAATAATGCCAGTTGCAGCAACATGGATGGACCTAGAGATTGTCATACTGAGTGAAGTAAGTCAGACAGTGAAAGAAAAATACCATATGATATCCCTTATATAAAGCATCTAAAAAGGAATGATACAAATGAATTTATTTACAAAACAGAAACAGACTCAGAGACTAGAGAACTTATGGTTACCAGGGGGACGGGTAGGGGGAAGGGATAGTTAGGAAGTTTGGGATTGACATGTACACACAGCTATATTTAAAAATAGATAACCAACAAGGACCTACTGTATAGCACAGGGAACTCTGCTCAATATTATGTAACAATCTAAATGTGAAAAAATTTGAAAAAGAATAGATACATGTACATATGTATAAATGAATCACTTTGCTGTACACCTGAAACTATCACAACATAGTTAATCAACTGTACTCCAATATAAAATAAAAAGTTTAGAAAAACAAAAACAAAACAAATACATGTGTTTTCTCTTTTATAAACTGTAAACACTTTAAATACTGATATGAGCATGTTTCTTTCTCACTACTTGGGAAAAAATGTTTTGTAATTAGTGGGCTTTTCCCCAAATCAACTTGAAGGAAAATTCTCACTTCTACATAATTCTGGCTCATTAGTTATATCTAGAATTGTGGATAAGATGATGAAATAAATGTGGATTCATAATATCAATAGTAAAATTGATAAGCTAACTTCCAAAATGAATTTGAGCAGATTTGCATCATTGGAGTTGTGAAACATGAAACCTATTTGTAGAAATTTAACATTTATGTGACCCAGCTAGATGGCATAGGAGATGTGGCTCTCATTATATCATGAAATATATTTTAAGGGTCCAAATTGGTTCCTTATTAACTTGAGGATTTTATATAATAATAATATGACTTTTAATGCTTTAGGTTGTAAGGTAAAGGTAAAATTAAAGTACCCCCCCAAACAAATTTTGAGGTCTGCCCTCACTTTTGTTCTTTCAAAAGTTTGTTACCCCAGACTGAAGAGACTTGGAAAAAGAAAGGGATTTTTCATGCAATTATCTACAAAAACAATACACAAAGAATGAGTAAATGAAATCTATATTATTAGAAATCTTCATTCAACTAGGTATTAATATGTTATAAAAATATCTAAAAATATCTTTGTGAATCATCCTACTAAGGTGATATAGTGAAGATGGTGAGAATGAGAATTGATTTAGCCTTTTAATTATTAATAAACAAATATTAGAAGAGCAAGAATATTCTTCCAAGAAAGTCCTATTATTGTATGTATGTGTGCAGACGTCCTTTTTAATTAATTTTTATTGGAGGATTGTTGCTTTACATTACTGTGGTAGTTTCTGCTGATATATATACCATTTGAGTGGTATATATATCAGCAGTGACATAATATATCACTCAAAAAAATTACATTTCCTTCCCATCTAGGTCACCACATAGCACTGAGTAGAGTGCCCTGTGCTATACAGTAGGTTCTCATGAGTTATCTACTTTATATATCATAGTGTATCTATGTCAATCCCAGTCTCCCAGTTCATCCCATCCACTCCTTTCCCCCTTGGTATCCAAACATTTTTTCTTTATGTCTGTGTCTCTATTTCTGCTTTGCAAATAAGTTTATCTGTACCATTTTTCTAGATTCCACATATAAGTGTTATTACATGATATTATCTTTCTCTGTTTGACTTACTCCACTCTGCATGATGATCTCTAGGTCCAACCATGTTGCTGCAAATGGCATTATTTTGTTCCTTTTTATGGCTGAGTATTATTTCATTGTGCACACATACCACATCTTCTTTACCCATTCCTCTGTCGATGGACATTTAGGTTGCTTCCATGTACTGGCTATTGTAAATAGTGCTGCAATGAACATTGGGGTGTATGCATTCTTTCAAATTATGGTTTTCTCTGGATATATGCCCTGGAGTGGGATTGCTGGATCATATGGTACCTCTGTTTTTAGTTTCTTAAGGAACCTCCATACTGTTCTCCATTGTGGCTGTACCAATTTACATTCCCACAAACAGTGTGGGAGGGTTCCCTTTCTCCACACCCTTTCCGGCATTTATTGTTTGTAGCTTTCTTGTTGATGGTCATGCTGACCGGTGTGAGGTGATACCTCATCAATCCTAAACAGTCTACCAGAACACTCTACTAGAGGTCATCAACGAATTTGGTAAAGTTGGAGGATACAAAATTAATACACAGAAATTGCTTTCATTCCTACACACAAACAACAAAATATTAGAGATATTGAGGAAAAATCCCATTTACCATTGCATCAAAAAGAATAAAATACCTAGGAATAAATCTAGCTTAGCAGGCAAAAGACCTGTACTCTGAAAACTATAAGATACTGATGAAAGAAATCAAAGACAACACAAACAGATGGAGACATATATCATGTTCTTGGATTGGAAGAATCAATATTGTCAAAATGACTACACTGGGACTTCCCTTGTGGTCCAAAGAGTAAGACTCTGCATTCCCAATGCAGGGGATCTGGGTTTGATCACTGGTCAGGGAACTAAATCCCACATGCATGCCACAACTAAGAGCCCACATGCTGCAACTAAACATGCCACAATGAAGATTCCGCATGCTGCAGCTAAGACCCAGTGCAGCCAAAATAAACAAACAAACAAATAAATAAATAAATAAATATCTTTTTAAAAAATGACTATATTACCCAAAGCAGTCTACAGATTTAATGCAGTTCCCATCAAATTACAAATGGCCTTTTTTCACAGAATTAGAACAACGTATTTTACAATTTGTGTGGAAACACAAGAGATCATGAATAGAAGAGAAAGTCTCTTCAATAAGTGGTGCTGAAAAACTGAACAGTTACACATAAAAGAATATAGTTAGAACATCCCTAATACAATACACAGAAATAAACTCAAAGTGGATTAAAGACCTAAATGTAAGACCTGACACTTTAAAACTTTTACAGGAAAATATAGGCACAACACTCTGACATAAATCACAGCAAGATTTTTTTTGATCCATCTCTTACAGTAATGTAAATAGAAACAAAAGTAAATAAATGGGACCTAATTAAACTTAAAAGGTTTTGTACAACAAAGGAAACCATAAACAAAATGAAAAGACAACCCTCAGAATGGGAGAAAATATTTGCAAATGAAGCAACTGACAAGGAATTAATCTCCAAAATATACAAACATCTCATGGAGCTCAATATCAAAAAACAAAAAACAACTCAATCAGGGTAGATGGTTCAAGATAGCAGAGTAGAAGGACATACACTCACTCCCTCTTGCAAGAGCACAAGAATCACAACTAATTGCTCAACAATCATCAACAGGAAGACACCAGAACTCACCAAAAAAGACACCCCACTTCCAGAGACAAAGGAGAAGCTGCAATGAGATGGTAGGAGGGGCGCAATTGTGATAAAATCAATCCCATAACTGCTGGGTGGGTGACTCAGAAACTGGACAACAGTTATACCACAGAAGTCCACCCACCAAAGTGAGGGTTCTGAGCCCCATGGCAGGCTTCCCAACATAAGTGTCCAGCAACAGGAGAAGGAATCCTCAGAGAATCAGACTTTGAAGGCCAGTGGGATTTGATTGCAGGACTCCCACAGGACTGGGGGAAATAGAGACTCCACTCTTGGAGGGCACAAAAAATTAGTGTGCACACCAGGACCCAGGGGGAAGGAGCAGTGACACCATAGGACACTGAACCAGACCTACCTGCTGGTGTTGGAGGGTTGCCTGCAGAGGTGGGGGGTGGCTGTGGCTCACCATGGGGACAGGGACACTGGCAGTGGGGGTTCTGGGAAGTGCTTATTGCTGTGAGCCTGCCTGGAGTCTCCCATTATCCCTGCCAAAGAGCCTGTAACCTCCAGTGCTGGGTAGCCTCAGGCCAAACAACAAACAGGGTGGGAATGCAGCCCCACCCAGTGGCAGACAAGCAGATTAAAGTTTAATGAGCTACGCCCACCAAAGTGGATTAAAGTTTTACTGAGCTCTGCCCACCCAGCCCTACCCACCACCAGTCTCTCCCATCAGGAAGCAAGCACAAGTCTCTTAGATAGCCTCATCCACAAGAGGGCAGACAGTGGTATCAGTAGTGTTTTGTTCTGAAGAACTGAAAATCACAGCCACAGAAAGATAGAGAAAATTAAAAGGCAGAGGACTTTGTACCAGATGAAGGAACAAGATAAAACCACAGAAAAACAACTGAATGAAATGGAGATAGGCAACCTTCCAGAAAAAGAATTCAGAATAATGATAGTGAAGATGATCCAGGACTTTGAAAAAAGACTGGATGCAAATATTGAAAAGATGCAAGAAAAGTTTGACAAAGACCTAGAAGAATTAAAGAACAAACAGAGATAAGTAATACAATAACTGAAATGAAAAATACACTGGAAGGAACTAATAGCAGAAAAATTGAGGCAGAAGAACAGATAAGTGACCTGGAAGACAGAATGGTGAAAATCACTGACATGCAAAAGAATAAAGAGAAAATAATGAAAAGAAATGGATATAGCCTAAGAGATCTCTGGGACAACATTAAACACACCAACATTCACATTATAGGGGTCCCAGAAGGAGAAGAGAGAGAGAAAGTACCCAAGAAAATATTGGAAGAGATTATAGTCAAAAATTTCCCTAACATGGGAAAGGAAATAGCCACCCAAGTTCAGGAAGCACAGAGAGTCCCAGGCAGGATAAACACAAGGAGAAACACACCAAGACACATAGTAGTCAAATTGACAAAAATTAAAGACAAAGAAAAATTATTAAAAGCAACAAGGGAAAAGTGACAAATAACATATAAGGGAACTCCCATAAGGTCAACAGCTGATTTCTCAGCAGAAACTCTGCAAGCCAGAAGGGACTGGCATAATATATTTAAAGTGATGAAAAGAAAGAAACTACAACCAAGAATACTCTACCCAGGCAAGGATCTCATTCAGATTTGACAGAGAAATCAAAAGCTTTATAGAAAAGCAAAAGCTAAGAGAATTCAGCACCACCAAACCAGCCCTAAAACAAATGCTAAAGGAACTTCTCTAAGTGGGAAACACAAGAGAAGAAAAGGACCTCCAAAAACAAACCCAAAACAATTAAGAAAATGGTAATAGAAACATAGATATTGATAATTACCTTGAATGTAAATGGACTAAATGCTTCAACCAAAAGACACAGATGGCTGAATGGATACAAAAACAGGATCCATATATATGCTGTCTCCAAGAGACCCACTTCAGACTTAGGGACACATACAGACTGAAAGTGAGGGGACAGAAAAAGATAATGTAGATCAGGTGTACAGCATAGAAAGCCCAGAGATAAACTATGGTCAACTAATCTATGACAAAGGTGGCAAGGATATACAATGGAGAAAAGACAGCCTCTTCAATAAGTGGTGCTGGGAAAACTGGACAGCTACATGTAAAAGAATGATATCAGAACACTCCCTAACACCATACAGAAAACTAAACTCAAAATGAATTAAAGAGCTAAATGTAAGGCCAGACACTATAAAACGCTTAGAGGAAAACATAGGAAGAACACTCTTTGACATAAATCACAGCAAGATCTTTTTTGACCCTCCTCCTAGAGTAATGGAAATAAAAACAAAAATAAATATGTGGGACCTAATGAAACAAAAGCTTTTGCACAGCAAAGGAAATTACAAGTAAGATGGAAAGACAACCCTCAGAATGGGAGAAAATATTTGCAAATGAATCAACAGACAAAGGCCTTTGTAGAGACATGGATGGACCTAATCTCCAAAATAAACAGTCCATGCAGCCCAATATCAAAAAAACGAACAACCCAATTCAAAAAATGGGCAGAAAACCTAAATAGGCATTTCTCCAAAGAAGACATACAGATGGCCAAGAGGCACATAAAAAGCTGCTCAACATCACTAATTTTTAGAGACATGCAAATCAAAACTACAGTGAGTTACCACCTCACACCAGTTAGAATGGGCATCATCAGAAAATCTACAAACAATAAATGCTGGAGAGGGTGTGGAGAAAAAGGAACCCTCTTGCACTGTTGGTGGGAATGTAAATTGATACAGCCACTCTGGAGAACAGTATGGAGGTACCTTGTAAAACTAAAAACAGAATTACCATATGACCCAGCAATCCCACTACTGGGTATATACCCAGAGAAAACCATAATTCAAAAAGACACATGCACCCCAATGTTCATTGCAGCACTATTTAATAGCCAGGTCATGGAAGCAACCTAAATGTCCATCAGCAGATGAATGGATAAAGAAGTGGTACATATAGACAATGGAATATTACTCAGCCATAAAAAGGAATGAAATTGGGACATTTGTAGAAACATGGATGGACTTAATGACTGTCATACAGAGAGAAGTGTGTCAGAAAGAGAAAAACAAATATCATTTATTAATGTGTATATATGGAATATAGAAAAATGGTACATATCAACCAGTTTGTAAGGCAGAAATAAAGATACAGATGTAGAGAACAAACATGTGGACACCAAGTGGGGAAAGCAGGGGAGGGGGAGCATTGGGTGGGATGAAGTGGGAGATTGGGATTGACATATATACATTACTAACAAGGAAAAAAAATCAAATTGTACACTTTAAATATATGCAGTTTATTGTATGTAAATTATATCTCAATAAAAGTTCCTAAAAAAATACATCAAGAAAAATAAAAAACCCAATCAAAATATGGGCAGAAGATCTAAATAGACATTTTTCCAAAGAAGAGAAAAAGATGGCCAAGAACCACATGAAAAGATGCTCAACATCACTAAATATTACAGAAATGCAAATCAAAACTACATCGCAGACATGTATTTTTTTAAATAAATTTATTTATTGATTGATTAATTCATCGGCTGTATTGCATCTTTGTTGCTGTGTGCGGGCTTTAGCTGTTGAGAGTAGGGGCTACTCTTTGTTGTGATGCATGGGCTTCTCATTGCAGTGGCTTCTCTGTTGCAGAGCACGGGCTCTAGGTGCACAGGCTTCAGTAGTTGTGGCACGTGGGCTCAGTAGTTGTGGCACACAGGCTTAGTTGCTCCATGGCATGTGGAATCTTCCCAGACCAGATATTGAACCTGTGTCCCCTGCATTGGCAGGCCAATACTGAACCTCTGCACCACCAGGGAAGTCCTAGACATGTATTTTTAATAAACTATTTATAATACCACATCATCTGACTGGATAATAAGAAGACAAATGGGGATGTAACAGAAACTGTGATCAGTAAATTGAATATGTATTGTCCAAATATTTTCAGCAGATAAAATATTTCCAAATAGGATATTGAATTTAAATTTCTTACTTGCTAATTTTTCTTGAATTTTGCCATTATTCTTTCCCACATCCATATCATCAACATTGGATGCAGGTCTTTTTTTTTTTTTAATTTTCAAAGTCTATAGCAAAGTCATTCAGTTCAATAAACATTTACTGAGTGGCTATCATGCAAAATATGTATAGTGGAAAAGAGATTACACAAACATGAATTAAACGTGGTCTCAGTTCTAAAGAAGATTACATTATACTGAGGCAAGATATGCATATTATTAACTTAGATTCACATACGGATAAGAAAATCACACTCTAAGTCATATTTTGTGTAATTTACTTGCTAAGTTAAAATGTGACTTTTTATGATATTATTAAGTATTTTCTAAAGCTTACCCAGTGTTGAGAGGAGGGAGAAGAAAGAATAGAGTATACTATTGTCAATGTTTGCTGCTGAAACCTTCACAGTCTTGGCTCAGGGTGATGGTGAGCCTGGATAACAAACCACATACAATGAAACTTGAAAACAACTGTGAAGCAATATATCAAAAAGTAGAAAATAATCTAGTATTGAATGCATAGTTCTTGAAGATTCATAGGTTTCCACATAGTTTGAAAAAATCGCAAGATTTATTTTTAAGGCAGCTGAGAAAAATACCATAGTAATTCTGAAATCTGAATTCATATTCACAACATTGTTTAATGGTGATGGAAAAATAAGTCCGACTGCTCACCTACCCAATGCACGTTCTTCCTGCTCCAAAAAAGCCTTCTCTGACTTCAGGCTATAGTGATCACTTCCTCCAATGAGCTGCTGCAGCTCTCATTATGTATACTGTTCATTTATTGGTTAATGATATCTTTTATATGGTTATTTTGTATTTTAACTTTTCACTAGTGTCTTTCTCTATATAAATAGACCATAATATCCTTGAAGGTAAGAATATATGTATTTCTTTGAAAGTATAGCTCCCAGTGCAGTGTCAATCACATTTTGAATAAATGCACAATAAATATTTATTCCAGGACTGACACTTTTCTAAACCTTTTATTAAGGACACATATCAACAGCTAATTAACGTCAGTAATGTTTAGGAGAATTGTAGCAGCCATTGGTTTACTTATATCCTTTGACCACGGACAAGATGTGAAGTGGCTAGTTTAGACTTCCTAAGTATAAAAATAATGCAAATAACATCTCTGCAAATTTGTGGGTATTTTCAGTGATGCCAGAATAACCTTAGTATTGAAATTCAAGGAACACAAGGGGAAGTCGGAGGAAAAACTTTGAAATATGCCTCTGAAATATTGATGACACTAGAGGGTTTTGGCACAATTAGCCCTAACCTCTGGCTTAGTTAGTGAACATATGAATTACCAGGAAAGCAGTGTGATAGATGTGTTTGCAGTTTCCATTACTAATGAATATGAAATGGGGTATATCATTCTTATAAAGCAGGTTGCATGAATGTCGAAAATAAATTTGTGGGGTAGTCTGTCTTGAAATTTAGTAATACCTATTTTTTTATTTGGTTTTAATAAGGTTCATACAACAAATTTGTTTCTAGGGGACTGCAGTTTTGGTATTTTACATACTTAAATGGGTAGAAAACGGTCTACAACATAAACAGCTCTAACTGCCACACTACAGTTATGCCTGTTCCAAACTTAGCTATTTTTAGGTAAATGGGTTGTATAAAGCATAGGTTGAGAATTGCCCAGAGGTAGAGTCATTAAAATGATTTATTTGAGACAGTATTTTCCTTTTCAAAGTTTTAACTCTTCTCCACAGCGTTAGGGCACTAATGGATTATATCATGATGAACTCTGTTAATAAGTAAGGTAAACATTATAGCCATCTTTAAAGAGAAAAACACTCACATTTCTCATTTCCCTTCAGTACCACAAGAAGTGGTTCTCTCTAGGCACCATGAAAAAAATAAATTTTGGAAACAATCCTGAGGTAATAAAATAAATCAGAGGTAATATTGCTGTCATCCTGTACTCAGAGATAAAAATGCTTATCAATTACTAAGAAAAATTTGGTGACTGTGAAAAGATAATTCAGCATAATCAATAAAATTTTCTTTAGGCTTTGGCCAGAATGTTCATATTAACTAGTTTCCTTGAATCTCAAGAATTTCCAAATGATCATAGTTTTTGATTGCCCACTGCTCTTTTACCAATATAAGAGAAAGCAAGAAGTCATAAATTATATTAGTGCTTTGGAAGAGGTTAAAGCTATTAGACTGAGGTGCCAACTATAAAACCACTTGGAAGTTAAAGTAGTTGAAGCCAAGCAAGAAAATAACTGGTGAGTCTAAACCTGTCAAAATTTGAAATATTTGAGATTTATACCAATCTTACAAAAGTCAAAAGGTTTTCCAACATCCGAAAAAGCCCCAAACTCGTCCATTCAATTTTTACTTTGTAATGTCATATATGTAGTAGTGAAACTAACCATAATTAGAAAGAATAAAATAGGCATTAAAATATTTGTGTGAGGAATAAGAAATTAGGAAAAGAAGTATGACTATATTTGAAAACCATAGAGATATAGGAGCTGTTTTAGCACATATCTAAATAGCTAGACACAGAATTGATGTCCCCACTTTTTGTTTTAACAAAAAAGCAAGATAACCTCAAAATTACTCAAAATCCCTCAACATAAATTTCTGCCCTAACATCACAGTATCATGATCCATTTTCTTGTACATTTTCAAAGATGTCTGAATCTCATGGGAATTTAACAAGAATGGTGATTTTCTGTGATCTGAGTGAAGTTTCTCATCATAGCTTCTAGGACAGCAGGTTCCTCCTTTAATTCATCCCTAGAGCCTTAGGAAGGCCAATCAGTAAATTGCCATTTGTACATCTATTCCAGCTGAGGTTAGGCAGCTAAGACACAGCTGCTATGTAGTAATCTGGGAAAAAATCTAGATATCTGGAACAATGTTCACTGATTTCTAGGCTTTCCACTACCCTAACTTCATCAGAGAATGGTACAAACTTTTAGCCTAATTATTTTAGAATGACATTCCTTATGTGATTACAAATCTCACATAACTACTCATATTCTGGGACTCATGTCTGGACAGAAACCTAGCATAGCTGATTGTTGGATTTTAAAGATTTTTTAGATTTAACACAGTTGTCCTGAAAATCCCTCTAACTAAGCTTCTGAATAGATAGTAATAATTGTAGTATCTTCATTGTCTCCCTATTAGGAAAATGATAGTATCTAAGCCCTCTAATACGGTACCTGCAGAGGATTTTCTCTGATTTGAACAGGAAGGCCTAGGGGAAGCTAGGGCTGAAACAGAAAATTTCCCTGGTTCATAAATTTATTCTTTCATTGATCAGTCAATAATAATTGTATTGAGTATCTATTATGTGACAGGCATTGTTCTGGGCACTAAAGATATAGTGATACACATGACAGACAGCATTCCTGCTCTTATGGAGATTATATTCAAGTAGAGGCAGAAAAAAAGTGAGCAAGAGAACACATGAATAAAATAATTTTGATATATGATTAATAACTGTAATGGGATTTGTAAAGCAGAGTAGATGATAGATACTGACTGGGGGGTTGGAGGGGACTACTTTAGAAAGGGTGGGCAGGGAAGACCTCTCTGAGGAGGTTTCATTTCCGCTAAGACAAGAATGATCAGAAGGTCCCAGTCATATGAGAATCTGGAGGCAGACAATTTCATGGAGTAGAAATAGCAAGGTTGATAGGTTCAAAGGATAGGAAAAAAAGGCCAGTTTGAATAGAGTATAATGAACAAAGGGAAGAGTGATAAGTAATTAGGTCACAGAAGTAGACAGCGATCAGATATTTTAGGCTATGGTAAGGGATATGGGTTTTATTTTATTTAGTTTTAAAACAGTTTACTTGAGATATAATTCACATACCATACAATTCACCCATTTAAAGTGTAAATTTCAGTGGCTTTTAGAATACTCAGAGAGTCATGCATCAATGGCCATAATTAATTTTAGAACACATTCATTATCCCAAAAAGAAACTTCTCATCCCTTAGCCATTATTTCATAATCTTCCAATCCCCTCAAATTCTAGGCAACCACCAATCTACTTTATGTCTCCATAGATTTGCCTATTCTGGACATTTTCTATAAATGGAATCATATAACCTGTGGTCTTTTGTGACTGGATTCTTTCACTTAGTATATGTTTTTGAATCATCCACATTGCAGCAGGTATCAGTACTTTATTTCTTTTTATTGAGAGAATAATATTCCACTGTATGAATATACGATATTTTATTTATCCACTCATCAGTTTATGGGCATTTGGATTGTTTTCACTTCCTGGATATTTTGAATAATGTTACTATGAACATTCATATACAGGTCTTTGTGAAGACATGTTTTACTTCTTTTAGATAACATAGCAGCTCCATGTATAACCTTCTGAGACACTAACAGACCATCCAACAAAGCAGCTGGCACCATTCCACAATGAGGGATCCAATTCCTCTACTCTTTGTTGATACTTTTTATTCACTCTATTTTTTATTACAGCCATCTTAGTGTGTATGAAGTGGTATCTCATGGTGGGTTTAATTTGCATTGATATGGATTTTATTCTAAGTGTAATGGAAAGTCATTGGAGGGTTTTAACTTGGGCAATGACTCGATCCAATTTACACTTTAAGATCACTCTGGCTGCTGTATAGAGAATTGGAGAAAGGGAAGGGAGAAATAGAATCAGGGGAAATTAGATAGGAGATAATACCTGTATTCCTGGTGAAAGTTGATACTGGATTTGACTAGTTGCTGGTAGTGGAGATACAGAGAGAAGGACACAGTTAAGATATATTTTGAAGCTATAACTCATAGGACTTGCTAATGGACTCAGTATGGGAAGGGGATAGCTAATGGTGATGAAAAAAAGAGGAATCAGCAATGCTTTATACATTTTTGTTTGAAGAACTGGGTGAGTGGTGGTACCATTTACTGAGATGGAGAAGACTGAGGAAGGGACAGGATGGAGGGGTAGAAATCAAGAGTTTCATTTTGGCCATGTTAAGTTTGGAGATATAAATCAGACAGTTGGATACGTAAGTCTGAAAACTAGAGGAGAGTTAGAGATTTGGATATATTAACTTGGTAGTCATCAGGGTACAAATTATATTTAAAGCCATGGGACTGTATGTGGTCACCTAGAAAGGTCTAATTTTATTCTAACACTTTAGTTGTTACTGCCCTACTTTTCACAAGATTTCCAACCTCCTGGTTTCTGGCTCACCCATGTTGGAATTCCACTGTCTGACACTCTGACACCAAAGTTACCTCTCCCAAATTTCCCCACTGAGCTTGGACTACTACTGTGAATCCTGACTCAGAGAGAACTGAGTTGAAGAACTTAGTGAAGCACTAAATTGTGGGCTAACTCAGATGCTTTCTACAAATAATGGTTTCCTGCTCCCACCCACTTTTTTTGCATTTAGAATGAGCTGCATAAGCTTTATGATAGGATTTCCAATTACATAGTAAAAAAGGTAATATGAAGTTAAAAAGCATGGCTAACTCCAGCGTGTTTCAGGAAAGTGAAGGTAACCTCCTCTATCTCTTCCAGCAATGTCATAGAGAGTCCTCAGCTTTACCCACTTAGCCATCAGGAAAATGATAGTCTTTTTGTCAGGCTCATTTGAAATGCAGCTTTTCTTATACTCTAGGGTCCTGGCCTCCTGACAAATCTGCCCAGTGGTCTGGTACCAAACTGATTAGCCTGATGTCATTCATTCTTTTGCTTTCCTCATTGCTACATTAACATCAATTCTTATCATAATTATTGTGATGGAAGGGTCATAGTAAACATAACAAAACAAAACAGAAATTTAAAACTTAATCTACCTTTCCACTGGAAGTGATGAGCTTGGTTGTTTACAATAATTATTACTAGGTCGGACTATGTTTTGAGCTTGTTTATAAGAATAACTTACTAGGATTAAGAAATGTTCAGAAATGCATGGTAAAACAGAAAAGATTTAAAAGTGTCAGGACTTAAAATTCTCTGTAAGGAAAAGAAAGATATCATAACTAATGATTTATCACTTTGCTCGACAGCATTTCCTCATTTTCCAAAAGTAACAGAAATAATATCATCTAATATACTACACTATATTTTATACATATATAATTTCCAGATAAAATGCTTTCCAATATTTCATCTTTAATGTGATTGGAAGAATGAAGCTATATTTATAGATAAAGAAAATGAGATTAGCTCTGTTTCCATGGGCAAATTACTTAATTCTACTAATTTCCACGTTATCTGTCTCCAAGTCCGGCACACTTTCCTCTACATCATGCTCACGTCTGTGCAAATTCACCTTTTCCATTCATGCTTTCTCTCTTTAAAAGTACCAGTGTTGAAATGTTGGAGAGGGTGTGGAGAAAAGGGAACTCTCCTGCACTGTTGGTGGGAATGTAAGTTGGTACAGCCACTATGGAAAACAGTTTGGAGGTTCCTTAAAAAACTACAAATAGAACTTCCATATGATCCAGTAATCCCACTCCTGGGCATATACCCAAAGAAAACCATAATCCCAAAAGAAACTTGTACCATAATGTTTATTGCAGCACTATTTACAATAGCCAGGACATGGAAGCAACCGAAATGCCCATCAACAAATGAATGGATAAAGAAGATGTGGCATATATATACAATGGAATATTACTCAGCTATAAAAAGGGATGAGATGGAGCTATATATGTAATGAGGTGGATAGAACTACAGTCTGTCATACAGAGTGAAGTAAGTCAGAAAGAGAAAGACAAATATTGTATGCTAACTCACATATACGGAATCTAAAAATGGTACTGATGAACTCAGTGACAAGAACAAGGATGCAGATACAGAGAATGGACTGGAGAACTTGAGGTTTGGGAGGGGGCAGGGGGTGAAGGGGAAACTGAGACGAAGCGAGAGAGTAGCACAGACATATATATACTACCAACTGTAAAATAGCTAGTCAGTGGGAAGTTGTTGTATAACAAAGGGAGTCCAACTCGAGGATGGAAGATGCCTTAGAGGACTGGGGTGGGGAGGGTGGGGGGGACGCGAGGTGGGGGGAGTCAAGGAAGGGAGGGAATACGGGGATATGTGTATAAAAACAGATGATTGAACTTGGTGTACCCCAAAAAAATAATAAATAAATAAATAAAATAAAAAAAAAAAAGTACCAGTGTTGATAATTGAATTTCTGGATAATTTGCTTGCTTTGACTTAGATAAACTTCTAATAGAAAAAAATAATAAAAGCAATGAAGCACTAAGGAAATCAGAATAGTTCCTAGAGTGATACGTACTTCCAACATCAACATGCATAGAGACTCACTCTACTTATAGCACTGAGCTACAGAACTGAAAGTTTGAAAGTCCAATTAAAGAACACAATTCCTGGTATTAGCCCTGTTTTCTTTTCTGTAATGAGTGGGGTTGGCTCCCGGGAGGGGAGAGAAATGGCAGTTATGATTGTAAACTGCCTCTTTTATAAATATCTAAATGTAAAAGATGATATCTAATAGATAAATAAAACATATGTGTCCCAAACTGAAATGCAGATTACCCAATGACTTCTTAATTTACTTCACCCATAGGCTTCCTTATTTCAGTTAAAGGCAACTCCAATCTTCCAGTTGCTAGGCCAGAAACCTTAGAATCATCCTTCACGCCACTCTTTCTCTCACACCCTATATCCAATCAGTCGGCAAATACTATTGGCTCTCTCTTCAAAATTTACCCAGAGTTTAGAGCCTTCTCATCACTTCCACTGCCCTGTTTGGTAGTATCTGGCTTCTTGTTACCTCTCTGACCTCATCTCTTACTATAGCTACAGAAAAGTAAGTTCAAAGGCCCTTAGGACAGGAGAATGCCTAGTTTGCTGAGGAAAAACAAAGAGGCCATAACAGCCAGAGAAATACTGCCTCAGAGGTTTTAAACTGACTATTTCTTCCACCAGGAAGGTTTTTTTTTCTCAGATTTTTACAAGTATTTGCTCAAACTCACCTTTTTGGTGAAGCAGTTCCTGAATACCTTATTCAAAAGTACAACCTTCTAGCTCCCGCATTCTTTGTCCTCCTTTCCTGTGTGATTTTTATCCAAAGCACTAACATATTATATGACCTACTTATTTAATTGGTTTATGTAGTTTATTATTGTCTGTTTCCCCATGTTAAACATGTACACACCATAGGGGTACATTTTTTTACTCCATTGCCATATCCCCAACAGACACTCAAGAAATATTTGTTGAATGAAAACATGGATAAGTGAAACACAAGGTTATGGCAACAGGTGATCACACTTTCCACTGTCTTTTGATTGCTGGACTTGCCTTAGAGCAATAGCATTATTTTAATTATGCTTGATACTTATCGGGAACTTTTTAAAAATCGTCCCAAAGCTTCATCTTTTATGAACACATTCTGATTTGGTTCATGTAATATGAATTAAATGTTAAGATGGACAATAAACTCCCAATGTGCACTGTGAATGCAGGGTGCCACCCACATTACCATCCATCAATTTTTTATATTACTGAGGCTATACCATATCCACAAAAGTACAAAATTGCCATAAAATAATGCTGTTTTTATTTCCCAATGACACATCTTATCGGGCAACTTAGAGGTGGACATTTCAAGTCCATTAGCTAAGCTACATAATATCATGGAAAAAAAAGAATCCCAAGTGCAAAAAATGTTTTGTTGATAAAGGTTGTCAGGCTGTTACATAGCATTGTATTCTCATGTTTGAGGAGAAGGTAGGTATGTAAGAACTACTGGGTCCTATTCCCACCTTACTTCTGTCTTATTAAATAGAATGGTAAATCATTAGAGTGGTTGACCCATTTAGTAAAATAAAGCTAGGGACATTATACGTGCATGTATGAACAAAAATTTTGAAGCAGCTATTATTGAAATCTACACTAATGGGAGCTCCACAGAAAGTTCTTTTCTTCTCAAGTAGACAAACATACCACGGTGAACTGACAGTATTCTTTACAAATAACTTTTATTAATTTTAAAATGTTAGAGATGGAAGGGATCACAGAACTTGCCCCTTGGGTAAGAAAGTCTTCTCCAAGGTCATATACCTTTTTAATAGCAGATCAGGTATATATTTCAGATCTCTGGACTCTATACCACGCTTTTTCTACTAAACAAGGCTGCCTCTCCTCTAAGAAATTAGTTAATAAAATTACTCTTCATGATGAGCTTGCAGGACTTTAGTCTTGCAAACACTAGAAAATTTACTTTCTTAGTTATAGACAATAAATGCTCAATTCTTATCAACAATAATTGTTTACAGATGGCATTTTGCCTCACAGAGTGTATGATGTACTTGAGTTATCAAAATACATGCAAAAGGTATAGTGGGTTGTAATCTAAGTTGTCAGTTATGCATTGAGACATGGTGTAGGTGACATTAAAAAAGAAATATGATGCAGGAATATGAATGTAATGTTCGTTGTGCTCTTGAACTAGTGCACAAAGTAGAGAGAAGGGAAGTAAGGATCAGGGACAAATGGGTATGAAATGCAGAATGATGCTGTAGTTGCAAAAGAATCCTGATTACAAGGTTAAGGCAAGAAACCTATACTCAAAATTCACTGGAGACAGTCTCACCTGGAAGCATTGTAGTGTTATGTGGTAATCAGATTTTTTCAGATGATTAGCAACTTTGTTCTTTAGGAGTCCATGGCCTGAGCTACGTATAACACCCCAATCTATCCTAGCACTCTGCATAATCTACCTACTAGACATCTCCACCGACAGGATCCACAGTCAACTCGAACAATATATCTACAATTCAAATTTTTCACTCCCTTGCACCTTACCTTTAAACTAGTATCTATTCTAAAGTTATCTGTTTTTATCAATGACATTTTCTAGGCACCCAAACATGAAAACTGGGAGATGATTTTGACACAACCTTATTCCTTTCCTGCCACAATGCTTCTTGCAGCATATAAAATGACCAAGTCCTATTTCAAATCAATTCATGACTGGATTATGGCAACAGTTTTCTAACTGGTCTCTTTATTACCTCTTTATCTATCCAACACACTTCTATCAGATTTATCTCCCTGCTTTCATTATGTCTCAGTGCCTTACATATAAGTGGCCCTCAAGAAATAATTATTGAATAAATAAGTACTTATTATACCTGATTAAAAGCCTACGTTTTTTGCCCTTCCCATTGACAGCATAATTGTAAAGCACTCTGAAGTGCGGCCCCTTTCTATTTCTCCCCAAGAAGACTATTTCTGTTACAGTAATGTTGGTCTTCTCATTAAACACACATCAACTCCCACAACTCTTTTCTCCTCTTTTGCAGTAACTTCGCTTGCAATTATGTCTATCCAAATTCTACACATTCTTCAACACTCAACTCAGGTCTTAACTCCTCCTTGAAGCCTTTCCCAATTACTGAACATCATAAGGGGCTCTGATGACTTCGAAGTCCTGTAATCAGAATAACATATTGCCTCATTAACATTTCATGTATGTTAACTGTCTTATGGTTATAAGCTTTGTCTGTCAACCACAATTGATGTCTTGAGGACAAGGACCTTGGACAGGTTTCTTGTCTTCCATGAGTCTCAGTTTACTCATCAATAAAATGAAGTTAATTGTACTTAAATCACAGAGTTGTTGTTAGGATCATTCCTAGCAGAGTGTCTAGCACATAATAGATGCTCACAAATGCTAGTCCAATTTTTTGTGTGTCACTTACAGAGCCTAGCATAGGACCTTGCACATAGTAGGTACTCAGCAAGTTCTGAGTGAACTGAACACAAAACATTTCCTTAATATTGTTGTTGTGGTGTTGGTGGTGGTAGAAGAGTGTATTTGTGGACATGTTTGATAGAAGGGAGGAGGGGAAAGAGGAAAAGAAGAAAGAAGAAACTGAGGATACACCTCTGAAATGTTACAATGCCCAGTGGCCTCAATTCATTCAAGGTGGTGCTGGGAGAGGATTAAGAAAACAGCAAGAGGGAGGTTGTCATGTATGACAATGAGGATTCATTGAGTTGAATTTCCATTTGTTTAGATATAAAAAAAATTGAGTATTCTTTATTAAAACATGACACAAGAATACCTGCTCAATCCTGTCAGACACATAAAATTTGTTTATAATGGCAATCTATGAAGTAGTATATAATATCGTTTAAATTTGCAAAGGGCAAGGGCCAAGAGAAAGGTTATCTCAAATAAAACTATGTGAGAAAGACTAGGCTGAAATTCTTTAAGCATTAATGGAAACTTCCGTCTCAGACACATATACACATATATTCACAGGAATTGTCAAGGTCTTCCTGGGTGTTAATTGTAGACATTTCTTGGCAATTGCCTATGTGCTTAGGCTTGGAGGATGATTACTTGTGGATATCTTGGAAGGCTACAATTATATTTCTTTAGGTCATTTCATATGGCTATTAGCATAGCACAATATGAACATTCACTAGTGATAGGAACCATCACCATCATCATTTATATTTACAGAGTTCTTTATCATTTACAAAGCATTTTCACATATGTTCAGATTCAGCTGAGCCCATAATTCAATTCCATCATAAAAGCACCTATATTCCGTCAGAGGTGTTTTTACATACATTTTGTGTTCCTTACAACATTTTTTAAATTAGCGGAATGGACTTATTCAGATTTTGCAAATGATGAAACTTGAGGCTCACGTTAATTATGACTTTCCAAGATCACACAGATAGTTACTGGCAGAGCTGGAACTAAAATGTTTGATTTATAACCCCAGACCAGTCCCTATTCTCCTCTTTACAATACTAATTTCAGTTAAATTCTTAATAAATCCCTTTTAATGAATTCCTGACACTTGAGATTTAACCTGTCAATAAAGAAATTCAGTTCATTCCCCAGACACCACTTTGGCTTTTACCACCAATGACACCATCACTCACCTATTCTTCTAGAATGACAGCCTTAAAATTGTTTTTTTTTTTTTATTCCTGTCTTTCACTGCTCCTGTCTGCCATATCTAATCTGATGAGTCTTCTTCCACATATATATCAAAGTCACCATTTGCCCTTCTGGAATTCAAGTTTTTTCATTTATGAAATGAGAGGTGGGGTCAAACTTAGCTTCTCTGAATTCTCTAATAGCTTCAACACTCAAGGATTCAAAGAAATATGTGGAAATGTTAATACTTCCTATTTATGGTGGTATAATTACTTCTATTATTCCATAATTCAACAAATTCATATAGTAAAGATAATGTGGGCTACAATACAAACCAAGCTGTCACTAATTACTTCAGAATCATGGGAGGGAAGTTGAGGGTGTGAAGAAGAGGGTAGACTTTGCTTTTATATATCTATGTACTCTATTTTTTCATTCATAACCACAAGTATGGGTTGCTGTTGTAATTTGAAAAAAATAAACTAAATTTAAAAATGCATCAGTTCATTCAAGAAATATTTATAAAGCACTTAGTACCTGCAAATCCCTATAGCATACAATGGTGAACAAAACAGAGATGACTTGCTCTCAAGGAACTTAAAATAGGTACTTTGAAGAAGTATAAGAATATCTGACCTACTCAAGAAGCATTTATTTATTGGCTGCATTGGGTCTTTGTTGCTGCACACGGACTTTCTCTAGTTGCGGCAAGTGGGGGCTACTCTTCGTTGTGGGTATGTGGGGTCTTCATTGCAGTGGTTTCTCTTGTTGCAGAGCATGGGCTCTAGGCAGAAGGGCTTCAGTAGTTGCGACACACAGGCTCAGTAGTTGTGGCTCACAGGCTCCAGAGTGCAGGTTTAATAGTTGTGGCACTCGGGCTTAGTTGCTCCATGGCATGTGTGATCTTCCCAGACCAGGGATCGAACCCACGTCCACTGCATTGGCAGGCAGATTCTTAACCACTGCACCACCAGGGAAGTCCCTCAAGAAGTAGTTCTCAAAGTGTGGTCTGGAAATTGCTTCTATCAGAACCACCTAGGCACTTGAAAAATTCAGATTCTCAGACTCCATCATAAACTTATTGAGTAAAAATATGTGAGGGTGGGGCCTGGGACTCTCAAGTTTTAATAAGCACTGAAGGTGATTCTTCTGTGTACTCATTTGAGAATTTCTGTTCTAGGGTGTGGGCTAGTTTTACATTCAGTTCTCTTTGTGTATCTGCATTTTCTATAGTCTTCAGTACATGTGCAATACTTAAGGAAAATACTTCTTAAAACTATTTAAGAAAATTCAGCCTAATACATGAGTTTTGAAAGATGTAATGTCAGTGGATTAGCCAAGAAAATATTCCAAAAAAGGAGCACAAACCCTGTTAAGAAAACATGGGGACAAGAGTAAACAAAATATGATCTGGGGATTAATGAAGCAAATTTGGCCAAGAGCAGAGAGTTAGGGAGGAATGTGATAAGGTTAATGGACACAGGGTAACATATCAATGAAAAGTCTTGTTTATCAAGCTGAGAGGGTTTTAATTTGATTCAGGTCAATCAATGGATTTCCTTGACCAGGGGTGGAAGGAATTATGCAAATCAAGTTAAATCAAGCCTGTTATGCAGGCTGGGGAGAAAAGAAAAAGACTGGAATAAAAGAGCATAGCAGAAGGCTGGTGGAGTAATACAGACATAATTTGACGAGGCTTTGAACTACAGTGATGGCTGTGAAACTTGTACTGAATGAGGGTTAGGAATAGTGAATGAATTTTTTGAAAAACATTGAGTCTTTAAAAAAAATATTCTCCCTCTTTTCTTATTCTCTCTTAATAGATGAGGTGTTTTGTTCTTTGATTAGAGGACAATGCTTTCTGTATTAGGGTATTTAGCTCTTTCAGACATATGATGACATGATATGCCATATTAAGGATTGCTCTTTTTGAGCATTTGGCCTGTATATTTTAAATTATTTAATAACAAGCAAAATGTGTTCTTTTTAAATGCCAAACAAAAAAAAAGCCTTTATTAACTTTACCTGTTTTTGATTAAAAGACCCTAAGAACAGAGCTCTAAGGGAGCATTATCCAAGAGGTTCAGGGTGCAGTAATCTGATGAGAGAAAATCTTCACTGGATTTAGATAACTGTTGAATGTTAGAGCTGAAGGGGACCATGGTGATTACCTAGTCCCACTGTCTTTATCAATAAGGAATTTGAAGCCCACAGAAGTTAAGCACCTAGATCTGCATTAGCCGATAAGCCAGGGTCAGAGTCTGAAGTTGATAAGAGTTCTGACTCCTAGTCTTAGTCCTTTTGAAACCAAGCTGAACCCTGTGGGGCTCTCCCAAGTGCAAAAGCCTCTCCATGTCCCGCATTTCTTGTTTGTTGGGAAAAGATTTGTCTCCTAAACTTTTTCTGAGTTCCAAAGGGCAGAGTCAAACAGTTACTAATTAGGGGAGGGAAGGAATGCAGAAAGAAACAATAGTGCAGCATGGGGTTTGGTCCTGGTTCCTCCTCCGGGCATGTGCATAATACTTTGATACATATCTCTGAGTTCTACAGGAACTAAGGCCTCCACCCAGGTGGAGGATGGCAAATTCAGGAGGAGCACAAGCACATGGACCCCATACTGGTTGGAACCAGAAGGCTGATGATTGAGACTCCTGGAACATCATCCTGTTTCCTCACTACCAACCAATCAGAGGAGGGTCACACACCCTGCAGACTACCCCTCAAATTTTGCCTGTAAAAACTCTTCCCCAAAAATCATCAGGGAGTTCAGGTCTTTTGAGCATGAGTCACCCATTCTTCATGCTCAGCCCTGCAATAAACTTTTCTCTGCTCTAAACTCTGACATTCAGGTTTTTTGGCCTCACTGTGTGTTGGACACACAAACTGGGGTTCCACAACACTTTTCTGCTACACTATGTAGACTCCTGACATAATTGCACAATTTTGTCTTTGCCAACCATTTTGATTACCACTATCTCTACCCTTAAAAAATACCTCATCTGTTAACCTGGCATATCTCTTCTTGTAAACATAGTCAAGTACTGACATATTTGCTAATGCTAATCAAAATGTACTAGCCTTCCTATGAGAAATTTAGACATAAAATTTAAAGTCATCTGTCTCCATACTCCCAGTTTTAACCTAATACACTACCCCCACCACCACCCCTGCAATTAAGTAGCACTCTCAAAGTCACATTTGAACTTCAGGACCTTAGCTTTAAAAGAAATGGGAAAAGATGCTTTTCCCATTTTTTTACATGTAACATCATACTAGAACCCCTTGGATGTAAAATTTCCCCATATTTAGATGGGCAGGTATAAATGCTTGAAGAAAAAGACCATAGGCAGAATTTGAAATGTTTTAAACCTAACAAAGTTTACCCAGAGAACAAAAATGGTAGCAGTTGTTGAAATGCAGCTCATGTGTTGCCAGAAATAGTGCTGCTCCTGTGCCAAAGAAGGATCAATGCAGAGGGAGTGGGTGGAGGGATATATTTACTTCCTCCCAATTTCTCTAGCACATCAAAAAAAAAAAAAAAAGACATCGAGGCTTAACAAAGATAGTCAAAGGCACTTTATGGATTTATCCCTTGCCAAATCTAAGTCCAAGTTAATAAACAGTGTTCACCTATTAGCACCAAGCATCTCACTCCAAGACTCAGGCCAGCAGCCGAGTTCCTTTTCCTACATACACCTTCACAATGACTGATCACTGCATGTCCAAGTAAGGAAGGGGTCTATCTGCATATGCAGAGGCTGGAGTTGTTCAGAGGCAAAAAGGAGTAGTTCCATGTCTGTCTGTCTGTTTGTCATACACACACACACACACACACACACACACACACACACACACGGTAGAACCTCCAAACAAGACCCATACCCTGAGTTTGGCAAACTGAAATAATTACACATACCCTTTACTTTGCCTTTGTCAACTACAAATTGGCACTTGCCATGGGCACATGTCATCTACCTCTACAAGGATTAAATCACAGGTGCTGTTGCAGCTGCTGACCTTCAACATCCCCTGAAGGAAATTCAGGGTGGAAATCAGGAATGAGGCACTCTGTGCTTTGGAAAAACGAGCAGAACAGGTCTTCAGATAGATATTTTCCGGAGCTGATTTTATGAGCCCAATCCTTGCATCTCCTCATATCGTTGCAATGCAAATAGAAGTGATTGTTCTTTTTCCTCTTGAGAGCAAGGAAAACAAAGAGAACATCGAACAGGCTAGAGGAGAAAGATAACCTGGCCTGAAAGAGTTAAACAATCTTGGTTATCCTTTAGCTGTTATTACTAACAAACACTTGTAGCTATATTTGTCCTTCACAAAGCTGATTACTCTCAGAATCCATGCGAATTACACTTTGCATGTGGCATTTCTTCCTCCCCTACACTTCCTTGTAGCACTCTTTGTTTCAGAAAGAAGGTCACGGGCTGATAACTTCAGGAACAGCAGACCCAGTTGCTGCACTGCCTGATGCTAGCTTTGGCCATGAATTTGCAAAAGAAAAGAATGCAAGATACTCACCACCTGGACTCTTATCAGTTACCTGGACTTCAAGCCCCATATACAAAATCTTCCCCACCTCCTGAGGAAGGGGGCACAGTTCTTGAGGCGCTAGCCTGCTGTGTCTTCCCTTCTGCCTGGCAGAAAAATAGCCATCTCTCTCTTCCTCCAAAATCTGTCTCTGTATTTCTATTCAGCCTCAGTGCACAGAGTAGCCATTATTATGGTAACAATATCTAGAAAAGCACTAAATCCCTACATGGTGATGTCTGCTTCTCGTGACCAGCAGAAACCCTCTACAAAAATATGTTTGATTGCATGTACTCCTTCTTCACCAAGATTACATATATACTGATCTTCCCCCCTGCCTCTTTGGAACAGTTTCTCAGAGCTATCTGGAATGCTGTCTCCCAGGCTGCAGTCCTCATTTTGCCCCAAATAAAACTCAACTTGTAACTCTCATGTTGTGCATTTTTTTAAGTCAACACCTTGACCTGGGACAATTTTCTTTACTGGTGTCAGAAATTGTTTTAGAGATAGGGATAAATGTAGAAGAGGAAAAGAAAGTATCATGGGTACTAGAAAACTCTACCTGAGATCATACATATGAAACCAGTTTGTAAATGGATAATCCCCAAGACATAGCTCCTTCTTAATTCCACATTTGCCCTCCCTCTTTTCCGCTTTCACTTTGTAATAATTTTCCTTCCTATACTGACCTTAAATCGTGAAGTCCTGGCTTTCCCAGGCTCCTCTGGTTCAGAGCAGCTCTTCTAAGCTTTACAGATGATTGCTCAAATAGCAGCTTTAGCCCAACCCATTAAATTATTTTGGAAACTGATTCTGCCTTTGTTGACCCACCCTTACAGCAATTGTTATTCTCAGAACAGAGAATTCTGTGTTAGATGTCTTGTGGAAATAAATTCAACTACTTTGTATCAAAAATTTTGAATGTACTAAGCAATGTATTGACATTGTGTGCTTGTATGTGTGGAAGGAGGGAACATGGGAGTTGTTCAAGGACAAAATAAACAAGTTTCCTCCAACCTCAAAATGCTTTCAATATATTGAGAGGAAAGCACATTAAAGCTCCCTTTAGAATTTAAAGCAACTTTTACAAAGAACGGGAAAGCAAATAGTAGGAAAATGTCACCCTTAGCTATACTTTAGACACAACAAATGATAACATCAATTATAATTATTTAGCTACTTTATTTCAGGCAAAAGACCCATAGCACAAAAGTTTTCTCTGAACTTCCAGTAATGTCTGCAAATATCTGCTGGAAATTCTGATACCTCTTTTCTGATACTAAAGGCTCATCTCAATATTTCAATATATCAGATAAATATATAGCAAGAAAAAAATCCAGATTGCAGTGATTTAAAGAAATTTATTCTAAAGCTTGTTGGTATTTTTCATAAGGGTCCACAAACGAGACAAAAATCCTTAACCTAAACAAAAATATTTTCAAAGGAAATGATAGGTGCAGGAAACAGAAAAACATCATATCTGTATTCAACTCCAATTAACTCACTTGGGAGTAAATCAAATTTTGGTCTAGAAATTTGGGTTACAAATGTGTTACTTAGTTACATAAGGCAAATATTTGTGAGGGAACATATGCTTGGCAAGACAAAGTTTTACTATTCTCATTGACCTCTTAAAATACTTAATCACCCCATTTCTTCTGTTATTCTCTCTCTCTCTCTGTCTCTGTCTCTCTCTTTCACTCTGACATGAGACATTCTTCAGTGAAATGCCAATAATAACCATATAATTTCCAGATACTCTCTGTGCACCAGGATTCAGCTGCACAAAGTGGTAAGCAAGTCCATGCAACAAACTCAACAGGGCCATGACTGAAAGTTGGAAACATTAAAATCCCAATTTTGCCAAAAAAAGTTTTGTGACCTTGGACAAATCATATAATTTCTCTGTGCCTCAGTCATTTATAAGTTAAATATGGGTATTGAACTATATAATCTCTTTAGGTTCCTTATGATTCTCACAATCTATGGTTTTAATTTAAAACAGTTAGTCAACAGGCACCAGAACTTTCCTGTTACTAAATCTCAGTGTAATGTTTCACACATTCTTAAATGTTATCTTACTTGATGCTCATAAAAACCCAGAATTAGGCAGATTTTATCACCCCCACTTTAAATATGAACAAATTTAACCTTAGAATATTTAAAGACTTAAACCAAGACCACTTACTTAATAAGTGGAAGTGATTTAAAGCCAAATCTGTCTGGCCTTGATCCTTCCCATGCCACAATACAATAGATGCTTACCCATAAGTTAAGTACTTCTTCAAAGAGGCAAAGAAATCAGATTTGCCTTATTTTTTTATTAACTATAGTTATCAGGCTGAACATTATATCCCTATGACATTAATTTTGCAACTGGAAGTTTGTACCTTTCAATCTCCTTCATCCATTTCCATTTCGCCCATTCCCCACTCTGGCCTATGGCATCAAATTGTTCTCTGTATCTTTGGGCTTTTTTTGTTTTTATGTATTTTTTTTTTTTTAGATTCCACATATAAATGAGGTTATACAGTGTTTTTCTTTCTCTCTCTCTGACTTATTTCACTTAGCATAATGTCTTCAACTTCCACCCATGTTGTCTCAAATGGCAAGGTCTCATTCCTTTTTATGGCTGAATGGTATTCTACTGCATATTTATATATATATATATGTATCATATTTTCTCTATCCGTTCTTCCATCGATGGACATTTAGGCTGTTTCCACATCTTGGTTATAGTAAATAATGCTTAAATGAACATGGGGTGTATATATCTTTTTGAATTAGTGTTTTTGTTTACTTCAGATAAATATCCAGAAGTAGAATTCCTGGATTGTATGGTAGCTCTATTTTTAATTTTTCAAGGAATCTCCTTACTGTTTTCCATAGGGGCTGCACCAGTGTACATTCTCACCAACAGTGAACAGGAGTTCCCTTTTCTCCACATCCTCCACAACACCTGTTATTCCTTTTTCTTTTGATAACAGCCATTCTAACAGGTGTGAAGTGATGTCTCATTGTGGATTTGATTTGCATTTCTCTAATAATTAGTGATGTTGAGCACATTTCAGATACCTGTTGGCCATCTGTATATCTTTTTTGGAAAAATGTCTATTCAGATCTTCTGCCCAATTTTAATCAGGCTTTTTTTTTCCAATTGAGTTGTATGAATTCTTTATATATTTTTTTTGTTATTTTTTTTTATCTTTTGTGAATTCTTTATATATTTTGGATAATAACCCTTATCAGATATATAACTTGCAAATATTTTCTCCCATTCAGTAGGTTACCTTTTAATTTTGTTGATGGTTTCCTTTGCTGTGCAGAAACTTTTCAGTTTGACATAGTCCCACTTCCTAATTTTTGCATTTGTTGCCTGTGCTTTAGGAATCAGATCCAAAAATCATCACCAAGACCAATGGCAAGGAAGGTTGTATGTTTTAGGGATTGACCAGTTTCTACTATGTTGTTCAATTTGTTGGCATGTCATTGTTCATAGTACTCTCCCATGATCCTTTATATTGCTATGGTATCAGTAGTAATATCTCCTCTTTCATTTCTGATTTTATTTGAGCCCTTTCTCTTTTTTCTTGGTGAATCTAGATAAAAGTTTGTCTAATTTCTTTATCTTTTAAAAAACTTTTCTTAGTTTTATTGATCTTTTATATTTTGTTTTTAGGCTCTATTTCATTTATTTCTTTCTGATCTTTATTTCCTTCCTTGTACTCTAATTGGGCTTTGTTTGTTCTTGTTTTTCTTGTTCCTTGAGGTTTAAAATTAGGTTTTTTTATTTGAGATTTTTCTTATTTCTTGAGTAAGTGTTTATCACTATGAAATTCCCCCTTAGAACTGTTTTTGCTGCATCCTATAAATTTTGGTATGTTGTATTTCTATTTTCATTTATCTCAAGGTATTTTTAATTTCTCTTTGAATTTCTTCATTGGCCCATTTGTTACTCAGTAGCATGATGTTTATTCTCCCCATATTTGTGAATTTTTTAGTTTTTTCTTGTAAAATAAGATTTACTTTCATCTACATAATATTTAGAAAGACAGAGACTACATATCTTTTGTGTCAGACTCATATTCCATCTGCTTACTCAGATCTCAATCATAACTGAAATTCAACATGTCTAAGACTGAAACAATGATCATCTCTCTACTACCTTTACCACCAAATAAACAAATGCATCTGGAGGGAAGTGTCCTATGATTTAATGTTTCATATCCAGTTTCTCAAGCAAGCCACCTAAGTGTCATACTTGACACCTTCTCTCCCCACCTTATTTCTTGTATACTGTCCATCACCAAATCCTTATGTTTGCCTTCTAAAATTATCTGAATATATTCATGTGTAACCAGTTCTATTCCCAACACACTATCCAAAGCTACCACTATATCTTATCTGGAATAGGAAGGTAACCTCCTAATCTATCTCCTTGTTTATTCTCTTCCCTCTTCCATAGACCATTTTTTCTCTATTCAGCAGCTGAAGTCATAGTTTTAAATTGCTAATCAGTTGTGTCCCTCTTAAAATCATTTCATAAAAAAAAAATCATTTCATGCCTTTCTAATGCATTTAGAATTAAAAGTGAATCCTTATTATAGCCTCCAAAGCATTGTATTGTCTATTAGAGTATACCTCTAGAACTTTATTTTAATCAAATCTTTTCCTCACTCTCCAGGGTGCTTCAGCCAGGTTGGCTTTCTTTCAATTCCATATTTGCTGTGTTGCTTCCCGTCATAGAGCCTTTGCATACACTGTTCCCTTTGTCTGGAATATTGGTTGGGGCTGTCTCATTGAAGAGGAAACTAGTGTGCCCATTCCCCGGTAGAATCCAGGGAGACAGTGAAATTCTAATGTAATAATAGCTAATCAATAGTTTAGGTAAAGATTTAGGCTTGAGAGAGACTTGTAGGGCCCCTGTGCACCTCAGAGGGTCATGAATAGATGAGATAAAACTGGATCTGATGGATATTTGGGGTTGTAAAGAAAAAATGACTTAGAAATGAACTATGTCTTAGCAGATTCCAGCCTGGATAATTGAGGGCCCATCCAGTTATCTCCCTCTATAATTGATGCCTACATACCACATAGCCCCCAAACCAACCTCAAACTCAATCCTGGGGGAAGATGAGGAAACATGTGGTGGAATGAGGGCTCACAGTAGAAATTAAGTTCAGTTATTAAAAAATAAAATGTTTTATTTCCTGTGTTTTCAGATTAAAATCTGTGCTCTGTACATACTGAATACACATTATTCTTTACCTTGGGGGTGATTATTTGATATTTACTCCACAAGATTAATAGCTTCATGGGAATAGAGAGTGCCCCTATTCTTGTTCACCAATATATCCCCAACACCTACTATGGCTCCTGATACATAGTAGGCACTATATTTATTTTATAAGTATATGATTAATCCAAAATTGCATTGATAAATGGTCTATTTTTAAAAGAAACCCATTGTAATAGTTTTCTATGGCTTCTGTAATTAAGTACCACAACCTGGGTAGCTTGTATCAACTAAAATTTATTGTCTCACAGTTCTGGAAGCTAGAATTCTGAAATAAAGGTATGGTAGGGTCATGCTCCCTCTTAAATCTGTAGGGGAATCCTTCCTTGCCTCTTAGCTTCTGGGTGGTTTGCTGGCAAACTTTGATATTTTTGGCTTGCAGCTGCTAACTCCACTCTCTACCTTTGTCATCATATGGCATTCTAACTATGTGTCTCTACACAGTTGTCTTCTTATGAGTACAGCAGTCATATTGGACTAGGAGCTCACTCTACCCCAGTATGACAACATTTTAACTAATAACACCTCAGTGACCTTATTTCCAAATAAGATACTAATAAATTCTAGGGCACTCAGGGTTAGGACTTCAACATATATCTTTTTTTGAGCGGAGGGAGGGAAGACATTTCAACACAAAACACCCACATGCCTCAAATATTTCATTAGTGCTATTAATTATCAGGCCCGTGTTTGCTGTTTTATATTTATTATATTATTCAATCTTAACACGAAGTATTTTTCCCATTTTACAGAAGAGAGGTTAGAAGATCAGTAAGTTAACTCATCTGTTCAAGGTCATTTTAGCTAATAAGTAGTGTGTCTGAGTGTATCTGATTCTTCTATAGCATGCTATCTCTCAGAAATCTAAGGACTTGATGAAATTTTTATTTTTCTCTTTCCCTACCTATGAACAAAGGTATTAAAGTCAAATTTTACTCAGCCTGTGCATACACGTTTTTACTCCATTGGTGCATCACTGATAGAAAATATGTTATACTACATGATCTGTAATTAAAATGACACTTTTACATTTGTAGAGGACTTCTCAGTTTTTCAAAGCATTTCAACATAAATTTTCTAAATTGATTTGACCATAAGCTTGCAGGTCACTAAAAATTTGAAACAAATAATAGAAAGTGGATTAATTCACCCAGCCAAATAAAACAATTTGTTGAATCATAGGAGATCAGTCCAAGATAGCTCTTTCTAATGCAGTCATCTCTGATTAAACAGAAAAGCTCTTTTTATGTTAAGAATAAATTATGTCTCTTCTAGTAGATTATCCCATTTCTAAATATGTTGTCTATTTGGTGCAAGGTTAAGTGGCAAGTGCATTATAAAATGAAAACTATCTGGGGGTGAAATTGGGGCCACCGTACTTAAGCACTTAATGGTTGACTTTGTGATAGCTATACATCCTGGAGATAAAAGCTTTTTAGTATTTATTAGAATAAATAAAGAAGCAGATATTGGTCCATGGTGAAAGAAAAAAAAAAATCAGTATTGATAATAATCCCAGGAAGATATTTGTGTCAACTAGCCCTTTGGTTACTGCATAAAATTGTAATTCTTGCTGGTTTTATTCCATTGAATATGCTATGAAAGCTATTACAAAATCAGACCAGGAGTCATAGCAAAATGTGCTAACAAAAATTTTGAATAGTTCTGAAACTCTTAACCTTGTGGTCCCCGAACAAATTTCTAGGTGGCCTATGCCTGTCTTATATACCTTGTATCTGAAATGAAACATCTCCTTCCTTCAGTAAGGACTGAATACTCTCATACCATCTCCTGGCATTCTTACAGAGCTGTTCTGTCTAAATGATGCTCTGAGCTTTTCCCTTCACTGTATTATAAAATTCTCTGTGGGTGTTTCATATTGAAATTGGATAGAGTAGATGACTAATAACATGTTACTCCATCTTTTAGACTGATGTAGCAGTTAAGAATGCACTCTGCTGCAAATAACAAAAAATCTTACTATAAGTGCTTAAAGAGAGAAATTTGGGAGTAAGCAATCTAGGGCTGGTACCATAGATTAGTGATACAATCAAAGACCTATATTCTTTCTAATATCATCCTCTACCATATTTGGCAGTATAGGCTTTTGCTCTCATGCTTGTTGCCTCTTAATTATGAAATAACTATTGTAGCTCTGGGCCTAATAACTGAGATCCTGGCAGGAAAAAGAGAGGAGTGTAAAGGGGCAAAAATGGTGAAAGATTTTCTCTTAGCAAGCTTTCACCTTTCAAATCAGAAAGGCATACGCTCTCCAGAGACTTCCTCATATATCTCATTGATCAGAGTAATGTCTCATAGCTACTCCTAATTATTTAACACAGCTACAGGGAAAATGGTAAATAGAGTTGTTTTTAGCTGGCACTACTACCATGAATAAAGTAAGTTTTTTGTTAGTAAGGAAAAAGAAAGACATGTAATGGGCATGCAATATGTAAGCAACAAGCAATATCTGTCACAATAGGTATTTTAACAGTATATGAGAAACAAGGAAGAAAGGAAGGAAGAAAAAGGAAGGAAGGAAGGAAGGAAGGAAGGAAGGAAGGAAGGAAGGAAGGGGGAAGGGGGAAAGAAGGAGGGAAAGGAAAGACAAAGGAAACATTTAAAAATCTAATGGTGGCATTAATCAGTGAAAAGGCCATGGGGGAGATATTTTGGAGAATAAGGGGACTCTTTTGCGATCACTCAAATTTTTGAGATCACTCAAATTTTGAGACAGAAGCCTCCTTCATCAATATAATAGGAGATACCAGTTACTGAATGCCTACTTTATGCCATGCACGGTATGCATATTATGTCATCTAATTTTCACAGCAACCCTGTGAGATAGGACCACATAGTCTAATTACAAAACCATATAAGTGCTAATAATAAGATACATGTGCCATGGAAACACAGAGGAACAATGAACATAATTCAGATATGAGCCTTGTACAAGTTGAGATTATATAAATGTTTTCAAGATTCTTCTATTGGTAGTATATAGAGAATACGGTATTGTAGAAATGGCAGATGGCAAATCTAGGTTCTTACTGTATCCAAAGAAGAAAAGTATGCTTGAATTTATACTAGACCTGTATGCTGTTGTTGCTTTTGAAACTTTAGGTCACATCTACTCAGTGCAGTGTCTTGAAAGTACGCTAACAGATAATTTGTCCTAGCAGAATTTCTCATTCTAGAACACCTCTCAACAACAATCCCACAAGAATAAAATTTCTTTCTCAAAATTTTAAATAATTTACTTGTTTTACTATGGCTTTTTGTTTACTCACCTGGTTGTTTGTTTGTACCTTACCTAACTCAGATTAAGTGGTCATCACTTTATCTGAATTGCAACCACTGCTATTGTTTCTCTTTCACAAGAAAAGACTTTTTTGCAAAACTGCAAGAGGATGTTTTGTGTACCTTTCTGAACAAGGTGTAGCATATTGAAAGGTTCCCTAATGCATTTGAAAATTTGCTTACTTTTTAAAGAGCACCAGGTGTTTGGTGGTATGCATAACTGCCATTGATAAAAATACAAATAAATGAATTGAATATATGGGTATTCTCTAAATATGGCCTTAACAAAAAAGAGATTTCTCAGATATACTTGTTAAGTGTTGGTTGATTGGTATTTTTTTAAAAGCAGCCTTTCATTAATACCTAACCAACAGCTAACAAAATGCAAACTACCCACCTTACATACTGAAAAAGATATAGAAGCCTGGCATTGTAGACAGAACATGCAGCATTGAGGTAATTCATACTCATATAGCCATTACAACTGTGCTTTTCTCTCTACACCATACACTTAAACATCTCAGTTTTTAGATCTATCTTTGTTGTATTTGGCTTTTTAAAAAATGAATTTGTAATTTAAGTAACCAAAGATTGTCTCAACAGTGGAAGTTACCATAGCTGCCAATGTTATTTTACAGTAAAATGAGTGCTTTTGAGATATCTGAATCAATTATTGGACTAGTTACACATGTTTGTTCATCTTCTATCAAGTAGAGGTGAGGTGTACTTAGTTTCTCATTGTTAAGATTTTTTTTCATCTTTTCCAAGTGAATAGGAGTTGTGTTGGAACTTAGGGAAAGAGGGGATGAGGAAGAAAAACTGAAGGTATCTGGAGAGTAAAAGTTGTAAATTTAGTTTACCATCAAACAGAAAAATAATGAGAATAAGAATGAGTGTTTTAGGTAATACTGAGTAGAAAATACTAAGCCTGTACAAAGCTCCAGGTAGTCTTTTGATGCTTAGTCATCTTACAAATATGTCCTCTTTTTTCTCTGCAAATGGTTTATACATCATTACTAGTGTCTTCTCAACAAGTTATTTTGACTTTTCAATGATGGAAATTTTCCGAGTGCTTTTGGGTCAGAAAAAATATATATGTGTTTATAGTAGATAAACACAAATCTCCTTGACTTGTTTTCTGAACCAATCTGGTATGCATAGTTGAGGGAATTGTTGAGAGCCATCATTTTCTTCAGATTTAATTGACTATAAATTCCTGAGAGCATAAACTTCATCATCTGTATATTCTAATCTACATATAATGTGACAACATTAGCCTTAGCCTCTCAGATGTCTAGGCAGCATGTGTATTTGGTCTGATTGCACTGGGGAAAACAGGCTTTTTCATAATTCTGTCCTGGATCCTGCTTCTGACTCTAATTCTAATCAGCTCATGAGCTTATTCTTTCTGCAGCCAGGGCTACACATAGTCACTGACCCTGGCATCTATTAAGTAGTCTCTGAGAGATACAAAAGTAAGGCATGCAGCTGACTTTTGAGTCTTATCTGATTTTCAGAGAATTTCTAAGGAAGCACACAATTGCCATTCATCACAGGAACTCTCTGTAGGTTCACAACAGCTCACAATCTATGAATTCAAATAATCAGGTAGAATAAAATTAATGAGGATTGAGTATCAACAATGCTGCTTCTCAATTGTTTATTCCACCTCCAGGAATTAGTTTCAATTACTGTTTAAACAACACAATATCATTCCCTTCATTCTCAAATATATTACAGGCTGACTCAATATATCCAAAAAAATGGAAGTTACATTTCACCAGCCACTTTCAAAAGGGCTACCATATTTTTTGATAGACAATGTATGAGCAAATGAATTGCTGTAACAGTAAACTTCTTTACAGCCTTATCATAACTGATCTTTTTAGCACATTTTTTTCTATTTAAAAAACAAGTACGTGTCAAATGCAAAAAATTAAGACAAAAAAGAATACAATGACCAAAATATCATCTGTAATACCACCATCCAGAGATAATCATTAATGTTTTTGCATATATCTACATATCTCATTACATTTATAACTACATTTCTTTGTATATTTCAAAGTGGTATTACATTGTATATACTTTTTTGAAACATATTTTAACTTAGCATTGGATTGTATTTTCCCATGTCAATAAATATTCTTAACATGAGTTTTAATGGCAGTACACCTACCTTCATATGGACGTTCTGTAATTAGCTTAATTTTCCACTGCTGGACTTTTTGATTGTTTCTAATTTTCCACTATTATAAATAATACCATGATGAAAATCCTTATGTATTAATTTTTGCATGCATGTTTGATAATTTCCTTAGAATAAATCCCTAGGAGAGGAACTGCTAGATGAAAGGTCATGCATATTTTAAGACTTTTTATGTTTGTTGCCAAACTATAGCTGGCCTTATCATACCATGTTTATATTATATATTTATATTATGTCATTATAGAAAGAGAACCCATCAGTTTTTTTTTTTTACATGAAGAAACAGCTACACATATATTCAGATATTTATACTGGTTACTATTTTTTTGCACGTAATGAAACATCTGCACTTAAGTATACATTTATATCTATCTGGCTACTATTTGCATGTCATATCAATATCACCCACATTTATTTTTTTATTAAATACAGAACACTACTCAGAAACTTCCACCTGAACACAGATATCACCAAATGAGAATGGAAAAGGTACCAATTGATTTTCCATCAGTAGAGCTGAGTAATTTCAGAGTGTGTGTACCCTGACCATACAACACAAGTGAAAGTGTGTCAAAATGGCAAGGGTCTTTCAAAAGGTCTATATCAAGTGTCTACTTTGCACAAGGTATTGTGCTAAATATTCTGCATTTGCATATGCATGGGGTGGGGGAGACTGGTGCAAAGTCATAAATAGAAAAGCAGAGGCTGTTCTTTCAAGCACTGCCAGGGAATTCATTGCTGGAGACTGGGATATTCAATAAAAATACTATTTGGGGGATGTAGCAAAGCCATCTCTCCAAATAAAAGCAAATCTAGATGAGTAGATTAAAACTATAAAAACTTTGTGGTAGTGATGAGCATCAAAGTTTGCTCTAATGACTATATTTTAACCTCGCTACTATTTTCTTAATATAAAAAAGGATCTCCCAAATTATACTTTAATGCAAAAGGAAATATTAACGCACAGAATATAGACAGCTAACATTTTCAAATCAGTCTTGATAGTAATTCTCCATCGTTAAAAACTTTGGTATAGAACAAAGACTAGATGATCATAAAAGGCAGACAACTTTATAATTGAGGTGAGGGTAATTCTATTGAACTCCTGGCAAGCATTTTTGCTATGATTTATTAACCTTTACATTGATACTTTAGCCACCTACTCTATTATTGGCACTGTGCTAAGCTCTGCGGAGACAAAGAAATATATACCTCAGGGATCTTTAGTTGTAAGAAACAAAAATTGACTCTGGCTAAATTAAGCATAAAAGGGTAGTTTATACACTCTCAGTCAAATGAGATCAGAGATCCAAACTTGAAGTTTTCACAGGTTGCGCTGGGAAACTACCTCCAGAACTTTTACTACCACTGCTTTCGGTAATTGGATATACTTGCTGCTACTACCATTGCCCACCACCAGAATTATTTCTGGATGACCCTAATATATTCGAATTTCTAGCTTTCATTCAAAGTCTGAGGTGGGAGATTCTAATTTGCAGAGGTTTATGATTCTCTTACCTTACTTGCAAGGCAAATTGGAAAAGAGAGAATCTGGTATTTTCAGCTTCTGTGTTGGGAGGTGGTATATGCCTCATAAGGTGAAGGATTGCCAAGAACATAAGCAGATGTTCAAGATGCTTGGCAGGTACAAATAATTACAAATATCTGTAACAGTTGGATACTGTGCTGAGTGATTTATATACCTTTAATTTGCAGGGAACCACTTATACAGGTGGATGACATCAGTCAGATTAGGTTAGGTTACATTAGAAAAAAACCTGCCAGATCTCAATGACTTATAACAACAAATGTTTATATCTTGCTCACATGGCATATCCATTGTGGGTCAGCAGGATAGGGAGATGCTTTTGCTCCCATTGTCTTCACCAAGGGACCCAGACTGACAAAGGTTTTAGCATCTTGTTATGCCACAATCTCAGTATGAGATTTTAGAGTTTACTATGTCAGAGGGAGCGAGGCCAAATTTAGGAGGAATATTAGTAATGCCTGCTTTAGTAGGCACTATTTTTATTAGCACCTTCAATTTTGAGAAAGTTTAAACACAGAGTTTAAGTAAGGTAGTAGTAAAAGACAGAACTGGAACATGAATATTTTCTAAGATTACATTAAGTTTTATAATAACAATGATATCTAACATGCATTGAGAATCACTAAGCTTCATTTTAATTTTCACAACAACACTTTCAGACAGGTTCAATTATTGTCTCAATTCAACAGATGAGGAAACAAAGGCTCTGAGAGATTCAGTAATTTGCTCGTTTACATGGCTAGTAAGTAATGGATCAAGCCTGGAAGCAGCAGTGTCATTTCAAACCTCACGTTTTAACTACTCTATTACACAGCTTCCACATACTCTGCTTTCTAACACAAAATAAACAACATATAGTTACCAGCTGATTTAAATGAATGTAACTGACTACTAAAGGTGAGTTTTGTAAAATAGATCTTTAGAGCTGCAAGGGACTTTAGAGATTGTCTAGTCCAATCATCTGCTTTTTCACATTAGGAGATTGAGGCCAAAAGAGGGAAGAGTAATTTGTAAAGTCATTGTTATTTAGTGGTTGAGCTAGGACTCACATGTAGGTGCTAAGCAATATTTGGTCATATACTGAAACCTGCAAAAGTTTTCTGCATCTTGAGATGTTAGGATTACCTCAGAAACTCATTCTAGACCATATCTTATCCAGGATCATGTATATGTCATCCTTTCTAAATTCACAGGGGTATTGTCACTTGTTTATAGGGAGGCTATGGAGTATGGCAAGAGAGTGGGAGAAGGGTAAACCTATATGGGTAGACCAAGAACAAAATTTGAGGGGATGATTAATTCAGGGTCTATATAGAGGCATTTTCTACTTTAGTTGTGAATTGACTGAAGGAAGAGGAATAGAAACCCAGCTTATCATAATTAATCTGTAAGAAAGTGTCTGGAAATGCCGTCACAGCTGTCATAAATGCATCTAAACCAGAAACTGATGTAAAAAGGTGAGATGAGAAAAGATAAGCAGGCTTCATATTCTGTTGCTAGCAACCCTTTGTAGCATTGTATGCCTATTCCAAATGTTTGTTTGTTGTAATGGAATAACCTCTGTTTAGTACATTTCAATCCTATGGTAAGGACTCTGCTGTTATTATTTGTATACTGTTATTTGTTAACAGATAATTCTATGGGGATCTTATTTGCACAGAGTTCTTTCATTGAAGAGAGTGCGCTTGAAATAATGTAGCTAGAAAACACTGTTTTATTTTTTTAAGCTCTTTATTGGAATATAATTGCTTTACAATGTTGTGCCAGTTTTTGACGTACACCAAAGTGAATCAGCTGTATTTATACATATATCCCCATATCCCCTCCCTCCAGCGACTCCTTCCCACCCTCCCTATCCTAGCGCTCTAAGTCATCACCCATCATCGAGTTTATCTTCCTATGTTATGCAGGAACTTCCCACTAGCTACCTATTTTACATTTGGTAGTGTATATATGTCAATGCTACTCCCTTACTTCATCCCAGCTTCCCCTTCACCCCCACCCCGTGTCCTCAAGTCCGTTCTCTACATCTTCATCTTTATTCTTGCCCTGTCACTGGGTTCATCAGTACCATTTTTTTAGATTCCATATATATGAGTTAGCGTACAGTTTTTGTTTTTCTCTTTTTGGCTTACTTCACTCTGTGTGACAGACTCTAGGTCCATCCACCTCACTACAAATAACTCAATTTCATTCCTTTTATAGCCGAGTAATATTCCATTGTGTATATGTGCCACATCTTCTTGATCCATTCATCTGTTGATGGGCATTTAGGTTGCTTCCCTGTCCTGGCTATTGTAAACAGTGCTGCAATGAACATTATGGTACATGTTTCTTTTTGGATTATGGTTTTCTCTGGGTATATACCCAGTAGCAGGATTGATAGGTCATATGATAGTTCCATTTTTAGTTTTTTAAGGAACCTCCAAACTGTTTTCTGTAGTGGCTATACCAACTTACATTCCCACCAACAGTGCAGGAGGGTTCTCTTTCCTCTGCACCCTCCCCAGCATTTATTGTTTCTAGCTTTTTTGATGATGGCCATTCTGACTGGTGTGAGCTGGTACCTCATTGTGGCTTTGACTTGCATTTCTCTAATCATGAGTGATGTTGAGCATCTTTTCATGTGTTTGTCAGCCATCTACATGTCTTCTTTGGAGAAATATCTATTTAGGAAAACACTGTTTTAAATCAAATCAACATTTATAGCCCTTGCCTAGTATGTGGAGGGCACTATGCAAGGTGTTTCTCCCTGGAACTTTTGTAATAGTGTTGAAATTCAGTAGCAAGGAGGCCCAGAAAGGGAAGAGGAAGAATTTAATTATTTGTAGAGTAAGATCACTGGTGGTTAAGGTAAAGTCTATAAATGTGTCCTCCTGATATTTACATAATGACATTTCTGAGAACACAGGGTGAGAGAGTAGTTAAATGTTGGATAGAGTCCATTTTTGTTAATAGCTATACAATGAAAGTTGATGAGTTGTTTCTGTGCTCCTTGGTGATTTTATGTGAGTGATTACAGCTATCATCATTGGAGCTTTAACACTAATTCTGCACCTGTTGGAAATGCACAAAATCAAAATAATAGCTAAAATAAAATTCCTCCAAACAAATTGTCACATGCCACAAGCAGAAATATGTTTTATCTGTTTGTTTGTTTAACTTAGGCTTGGGAAGTAAGCTTTGAAAAATTCCTTTTGGTGATATTAACTAGGGAGGCTATTCAAAGCCAAAATTATCCTTTCTCTCAAACTTACAGATCCTGATTTTTCTATTTTATTTCTCCATCTCCCTACCTTACACATCCAAAAAGTGACTGAGTTCAGTAAATTCTAGAGCCATGGGGAGTCTCAATTCCATCCTTTCCTTGCAATTATCTTAACCCAGACCTTCAATACCCTTCACTTCATTACAGTTGTTTCAAACTTGTTTTCTCAAGGTCGGCCTTTCCTCTCTCTTAACTAATGGTTCACAAACTTTTGTGTGGAACAGAATGACATGAAAAGCTTATTAAAACACAGATTTTTGGACCCCTGTCCAGAGTTTCTGATTCAGTAGGCCTGGTGGGGGACAAGAATTTGTATTTGTAACTAGCAAATCAATGATGTTGATGCTGCCAGTTCTGGGATCACACTTTGATTAGTCCCACTCTAATCCATCCTTTTTCCTATTCACTGTTGTCAAGTCCACCTTCTTAAAGCAGAACTCTGGTTATGTCTTCTCTTTGTTTGTAGAATTTCTGTGGCTCTTCATTCCCTAACAAATAAATCCGACAGTAAAGCTTTCCTCTGTCTTCTAGCTCCATCTATTTTTCCTACCTTATCTTCTACTTTTATTCTCTAAGATGGTAGATTACATAATAGGTTAAAGATAAGAGCTATGGAATTAGATAGGCTTGGGTTTGAATCCTATCTTCACCACTTAAAAGAGTAGGGAGTTGTAGAAGTGTCCTCAGTTTCCTCATTTGTAAAATGAGCATAATAGTACCTACCTCTTAAGGTCTTTGTTAGGATTAATTTAATTAATACACATGGGATACTTAGAACAATGTCTGACATTCAATGAATGGTAGTTATTATAAATACACTGTACTAGTCCAACTATATATCTCATCATTTCCTGAAAAAGTACCTTCCTTTTCCTTCTTTATAATCATGTTTATACTCATAAATCTCCCTTCCCCTGATAAATCCTTTCTTCAATTTTTACTTCGGCCAAATTCTTTTCAATTGTTGAGATTTGTCTCAAATGACAATTCTTCTAGGAAATATTCTATAACTTTCATCCCCCAGCCAGGAGGAGTGAAATCCTGTTCTCCTGAATCTACATATGATATATATATCACTATGTATTTTTTATATTATAGATAATGATATGATTTTCATGTCTCTCCTACTTAATTGTAAATTCCTAGAGAATGGGGTTTAATGTCACCCTCCCTTGGCACCTAGTATATACTTCACAAAGTCTAAAAGACCCTGCATGCTCTAGTACGTGCCTATTTAGTCGGCCTCCTCTTACATCATTCTATTCCTTATTCTGTGTATTTTGGTCGTACTGAAATTTTCTGCTCCTGGAATGCACCATGTTTTTTTCTACTTCAAGGTCTTCACAAATGCTATTTCCTCTGCCTGCATCATTTTCTTCAACAATTTGCTTCCCTATTATATGATCTGGAAGCAGCCTGCTCTTCTTTGCCATAAATGATACCACTGTTTTATGTAGATGCTTTATGTCTATTTTCCCCATTTCTCCATGAAGAAAGAGGATATATCTGTTTGGTTTACACTTTATAGTCTAGAAAACTGTTTTAAACCTGCTTTGTTCACCTAGTACTATATAATGAGCATCTTCCTAGACTGCAAATAATAGGTCTATATACTCATTTTAATGGTTGCAGAATAGTCCATTTTATGGATTCTCCATTATTTATTTAACCAATCTTCCATTGATAGACGCAAGTTGTTTCCAGCTTTTCAATAATTTAAGCTAAACTTCGATGAACATCTTTGTGCGCTTGCTCCGTTTTTCCTTAAAGTAAATTCCTAAGAAGAGAACTTTCTTAGTCAAAGAGTGTGAGTTTTTAAAATGTTGACTTCCAGTTCTCAGATGTGTAAAAGCTTGGGAGTCATCACTCCTGTCTTTTCGACAACAAAATCTGAACACATTGAAAACCAACTATTTTTTCTTGTCTCCATGAGAGAACTGAGGTCACAGGGCAAACCACCACCAGGAAATCTGCAGGGACAGGCAATCCAGAGAGTAACAGCTGAAGTAATCTTATCTGGAACAGAAGCTGCTGGAGACAAAGTTTACAGGAATGCAAAAAATAATTTTGACAAATTGCTGGACACTGAGCAATATATAAAAATAATAACACATCACAATCCAGTGGGGTTCATTCTAGGGGTTCAAGACTGGTTCAATATTCATAAATCAACTGATGTAATTCATAATAAAAATAGCCAAATAAGAAAAACAGCATGCTTATATGAATAGATGCAGTAAACACATTCAACAAAATGTGATGCCTATTCATAATAAAAAACTCTCAACAAACTAGTAGAAGTCTGGAACTTCTTTAACCTAATAAACCTTATAAGCAATAAACCTACAGCTAACATCACACAGGGTAATAAGAGATTAAAGGCTATCTCCTTAAGATCAGGAACAAGGCAAGGATATCCTCTTTCATTACTCCTATTTAACATATACAGGAAGTCTTAAACTGTGCAATTAGGCATGAAAAGGAAACAAAATGCATACAGATTGGAAAGAAAGAAATTAATCCATCCCTGTTTGCAAATGACCTGATTGTCTATGCAGAAAATGCCAAAGAATGTGCGAAAAGGAAAACTTAAAACAATGAAACTAAAAGCTAGTTCTTTGAAAAGATAAACAAAATTGATAAACTTTCAGCCAGATTCATCAAGAAAAAAAGGGAGAGGGCTCAAATCCATAAAATTAGATATGAAAAAGGAGAAACTACAACTGAGACCACAGAAATACAAAGGCTCATAAGAGATTGCTACAAGCAACTGTATTCCAACAAAATGGACAACCTAGAAGAAATGGACAAATTCTTGTAAAGATGCAACCTCCCAACACTGAACCAGGAAGAAATAGAAAATATGATCAGATCAATCACAGGTACTGAAAATGAAACTGTGATTAAAAAGCTCCCAACAAACAAAAGTCCAGGACCAGATGGCTTCACGGAGGAATTCTATCAAACATTTAGAGAAGAGCTAATACCTGTCCTTCTGAAGCTCTTCCGAAAAATTGCAGAGAAAGCAACACTACCAAACTCATTCTACAAGGCCACCATCATCCTGATACCAAAACCAGAAAAAGATACCACTAAAAGAAAACTAGAGGCTAATATCACTGATAAACATAGACACAAAAATCCTCAACAAAATACTAACAAACCAAATCCAACAGTGCATTAAAAGGATCACACACCATTATCAAGTGGGATTTATCACAGAGATGCAGGATTTTTCAACATCAATAAATCAATCAGTGTGATACACTGTATTAACAAATTGAAGAATAAAAACCATATGATCAGGAGTCAAGATGGCATCATGGGAGGATGCAGAGTTCGAGGCTCCCTGCAACTACAGCAGCTGCCCAGTGCTGGTGGAAGATTTCAATGCCCAAGGAGATGGGAGGAGCCCCTGAGCAACCAGGTAGGATGTCAAGGGGAGTGAGAGGAGAGGAGATGTGGAGGCCAGAAAGGACTAGCACCCCAAGGGGTGGCTGGGAGAGGGGAGGGGTTCCCACACATGGAAGGGCCCTTGGGGGCCTAGAGGATCAGCGGGGAGCATGTCTAGCATTTTCCCTGCCCACTCAGGCCCCAGGAAGCCTGCTGGGCTCCCAGGACTGGTCCTTCATTCTCCAGCTACCCCTCTGGCTACATGGGTCCTAGGGGGAGAGAGGGAGGGGTGGAAGAAGAAGAGAGCCCAATGGGGAGGAACCCTCTGGGATCAGAGGATGGGGGGGAATGCACCTAGAGTTTTCCCCACCCACTCAGGACCAGGGAGCCTGCTGGGGTCCCAGACCTGGTCCTCTGCCCCCAAGGCCATAGGCACTCCTGGGCCTCTCCTGCCTCAGTGAGCCTAAGCCCCACCCTACACCCCAGGGCCTTTTCCTAAACATAGGCCCCACCCACCACCTAAACCCAGCTCCTGCCAAAGCACCCCCCATCCCCACCAGCCAAGGCCTTCTCTGGCTTTTTTTTTCCCTCTTCTTTTTTGCTGTTGTGGTTCTGTTTTATCTTCTGGTTGTTGTTTCATCTTTTTTTTTTTCTTCCTAACATATCTGTTAGTTTTCCAACCTTATTGTATTTTTCACTCTTTGTTATTGTTCTGCTCCTTTTTTCTTTTCTTCCTTTTTTTTCCAGTCTACACAGTCTTTGCAGGATCTTGGCTCACAAACTGGGGGTTGGGCCTGAGCTCCTGCGGTGGGACCTCTGAGTCCAAACCACTGGACTAATAGAGAACTTAGACCCCAGGGAATATTCATCAGAGTGTGGTCTCCCAGAGGTCCTTTCCTGGGCACAAAGACCCAGCTCTACCCAACAGCCTACAAACTTCAGTGCTTGAAGCCTCAGGCTAAACAACCAGTAAGATAGGAACACAATCCCACCCATCAAAAAAATGAGATGATAAAAAAAATATGTCACAGATGAAGGAACAGGGGAAAAAACCTACAAGACCAAATAAATGAAGAGGAAGTAGGCAACCTACCTGAAAAAGAATTCGGAGAAATGACAGTAAAGATGATCCAGAATCTTGGAGGTAGAATGAAAGCATGGATAGAGAAAATACAAGAAATGTTTAACAAAGATCTAGAAGAACTAAAGAACAAACAATCAGAGGTAAACAACACAATAACTGAAATGAAAAATACACTAGAAGGAATCAATAACAGAATAACTGAGTCAGAAGAATGAAAAAGTGAGAAGAAAGACAAAATGTTGGAAATGACTGCTGAGGAGCAGAATAAAGAAAAAAGAATGGAAGAATGGAAGACAATCTGAGAGACTTTTTGGACAACAATAAATGCAGCAACATTCGAATTATAGGGGTCCCAGAAGAAGAAGAGTAAAAGAAAGGCTCTGAGAAAATATTCAAAGAAATTATAGTTGAAAACTTCCCTAACATGGGAATGGAAATAGTCACCCGAGTCCAGGAAGAGTGGAGAGGCCCATACAGGATAAACCCTGGGAGAAACACAGCAAGACACATATTAATCAAACTAACAAAAATTAAACATAAAGAAAAAATATTAAAAGCAGCAAGGGAAAAGCAAAAAATAACATACAAAGGAATCCCCATAAGGTTAATAGCTGATCTTTCGGCAGAAACTCTGCAGGCCAGAAGGGAGTGGCAGGATATATATAAAGTGATGAAACGGAAAAACCTACAACCAAGATTACTCTACCCACCAAGGATCTCACTCAGATTTGATGGAGAAATTAAAAGCTTTACAGACAAGCAAAAGCTGAGAGAATTCAGCACCACCAAACCAGCTCTACAACAAAGGCTAAAGAAACTTCTCTAGGCAGGAAACACAAGAGAAAAAACAGACCTAAAAAACAAACCAAAACAATTAAGAAAATGGTAATAGGACTTTACATATCGATAATTACCTTAAATGTGAATGGATTAAATGCTCCAACCAAAAGACACAAACTGGCTGAATGGACAGAAATATAAAACCCATATATACACTGTCTACAGGAGACCCACTTCAGACCTAGGGACACATAGAGACTGAAAGCAAAGGGATGGAAAAAGATATTCCATGCAAACAGAAATCAAAAGAAAGCTGGAGTAGCAATACTCATATCAGACAAAATAGACTTTAAAATAAAAACTCTTACAAGAGATAAGGAAGAACACTACATAATGATAAAAGGATCAATCCAAGAAGAAGATATAATAATTATAAATATTTATGCACCCAAGATAGGAGCACCTCAATACATAAGCCAAATGCTAACAGCCTTAAAAGGGGAAATCAACAGTAACACAATAATAGTAGGAGACTTTAACACCCCACTTACACCACTGGACAGATCATCCAAACAGAAAATAAACAAGGAAACACAAGCTTTAAATGACACAATAGACCAGATAGGTTTAATTGATATTTATAGGACATTAGATCAGAAAGTGGAAGATTACACTTTTTTCTCAAGTGCACAGAGAACATTCTCCAGGATAGATTACATCTTTAGTCACAAATCTAGCCTTGGAAAATTTAAGAAAATTGAAATTGTATCAAGCATCTTCTCGGACCACAAAACTATGAGATTAGAAATCTATTACAGGAAAAAGAAACTGTAAAAAACACAAATACATGGAGGCTAAACAGTGTGCTGCTAAATAACCAAGAGATCACTGAATAAATCAAAGAAGAAATAAAAAAATACATACAAACAAATGACAATGAAAACACAACAACTGAAAACCTATGGGACACAGCAAAAGCAGTTGTAAGGGAAAGTTTATAGCAATTCAATCTCACCTCAACAAGAAAACTCTCAAATATCAATCTAACCTTACACCTAAAGCAACTGGAGAAAGAAGGATAAAGAAAACCCAAAGTCAGCGGAAGAAAACACAAAGATCAGAGCATAAATAAATGAAATAGAAACGAAAAAAAAAAAAATAACAAAGGTCAATAAAACTAAAAGTTGGTTCTTTGAGAAGGTAAACAAAATTGATAAACCTTAAGTGAGACTCATCAAGAAAAAAAGGGAGAGGACACAAACCAATAAAATTAGAAATGATAAAGGAGAAATCACAACTGATACCACAAAAACACAAAGCATTATAAGAAACTACTACAAACAACTACATGCCAGTTAAATGGATAACCTCAAAGAAATGCACAACACCTTGGAATGCTACAATTTTCCAAGACTGAACCAGGAAGAATTAGAAAATATAAACAGACCCATCATAAGTAATGAAACTGTAATTAAAATCTTCAAACAAACAGCAGTCTAGGATCAGATGGCTCCATGGGCGAATTCTATCAAACATTTAGAGAAGAGCTAACTCTATCCTTCTCAAACTCTTCCAAAAAATTGCAGAGGGAGGAACATTCTCAAGTTTGTTCTATGAGGCCACCATCACCCTGATACCAAAACCAGACAAAGATAGCACACAAAAAAAGAAAGCTACAGACTAATATCACTGATGAACAGAGATGCAAAAGTTCTCAACAAAATATTAGCAAACAATCCAATCCAACAACACATTAAAAGGATCATACACCGTGACCAATTGGGATTTATCCCAGGATGAAGGACTCTTCACTATATGCAAATCAATCAATATGATACACCATATTAACAAATTAAGGAATAAAAACCATATGATCATCTCAACAGATGCAGAAAAAGCTTTTGACAAAATTCAACACCCCTTTATGATAAAAACTGTCCAGAAAATGGGCATAAAGGGAACCTACATCAATGTAATAAAGCCTATATATGACAAAGCCACAGCGAATATCATTCTCAATGGTCAAAAAGTGAAAGCACTTCTACTAAGATCAGGAACAAGACAAGAATGTCCACTCTCACCACTTTTATTCAATACAGTTTAGTCCTAGCCATAGAAATCAGAGAAGAAAAAGAAATAAAAGGAATACAAATTGGAAAAGAAGAAGTAAAACTGTCACTCTTTTTCAGATGACATGTTACTATACATAGAAAATCCTAAAGATGCCACCAGAAAAGTACTAGAGCTAATCAATGAATTGGGTAAAGTAGCAGGATACAAAATTAATGCACAGAAATCTCTTGCATTCCTATACAGTAACAATGAAAAATGAGGAAGAGAAATTAAGGAAACAATCTCATTTACTGTCTCAACAAAAAGAATAGGATACATAGGAATAAACCTACCTAACGAGGAAAAGACTTGAGCTCAGAAAACTATGAAACACTGATGAGAGAAATCAAAGATGGCATGAAGAGATGGAGAAAAATACCATGTTCTTGGATTGGAAGAATCAATATTGTGAAAGTGACTATACTACCCAAAGCAATCTACAGATTGAATGCAATCCCTATCAAATTACCAATGGCATGTTTTCACAGAATTAGAACAAAAATTTTACAATTTGAATGGAAACACAAAAGACCCTGAATTGCCAAAGCAATCTTAAGAAAGAAAAATGGAGCTGGAGGAATCAGGCTCCTTGACTTCAAATTATACTAGAAAGCTACAGTAAATAAGACAGTATGGTACTGGCTCAAAAACAGAAATATAGATCAATGTAAAGGAAAAAAAAGCCCTGAGATAGACCCACACACATATGTTCACCTAATTTATGACAAAGGAAGCAAGAATATATAATGGAGAAAAGACAACCTCTTCAATAACTGGTGCTGGGAAAACTGGACAGCTACATGTAAAGAATGAAATTAGAACACTTCCTAACACCATACACAAAAATAAACTCAAAATGGATTACAGACCTAAATATAAGGCCAGACACTGTAAAACTCTTAGAGGAAACCATAGGCAGAACACTCTGTGACATAAACCACAGCAAGATCCTTTTTGGCCCACCTCCTAGAGTAATGGAAATAAAACAAAAATAAACAAATGGGACTTAATGAAACTTAAAAGTTTTTGAACAGCAAAGGAAACCATAAACAAGACAAAAAGATAACCCTCAGAATGGGAGAAAATATTTGCCAGCGAAGCAACTGACAAATATTAATCTCCAAAATATACAAGCAGCTCACGCAGCTCAATATCAAAAAAACAACCCAGTCAAAAAATGGGCAGAAGACCTAAATAGACATTTCTCCAAGAAAAAAAAAAAGATATACAGATGGCCAACAAACACATGAAAAGATGCTCAACATCAGTAATCATTAGAGAAATGCAAATCAAAACCACAATGAGGTACCAACTCACACCAGTCAGAATGGCCATCAACAGAAAATCTAGAAACAATTAATGCTGGATAAGGTGGGGAGAAAATGTACCCTCCTGCACTGTTGGTGGGAATGTAAATTGATGCAGCCACTATAGAGAACAGTATTTAGTTTCCTTAAAAAACTAAAATAGAAGTACCATGTGACCCAGCAATCCCACTACTGGTCATATACCCTGAGGAAACCATAATCCAAAAAGATACATGTACCACAATGTTCAATGCAGCATTATTTACTATAGCCAGGTCATGGAAGCAACCTAAATGTCCATCAACAGATGAATGGCTAAAGAAGATGTGGCACATATATGCAATGGAATATTACTCAGCCATGAAAAGGAACTAAATTATTTGTAGTGAGATAGATGGACCTACAGTCTGTCATACAGTGTGAAGTCAGTCAGAAAGAGAAAAACAAATACTGTATGCTAATGCATACATATGGAATCTAGAAAAATGGTACTGATGAACCTAGTGGCAGGGCAGGAATTGAGACACAGATGTTGAGAATGGATTTGAGGACTCGGGGAGGGGTAGTGGAAGCTGGGACAAAGTGAGAGAGTAGCATTGACATATATACACTACCAAATGTAAAATAGATAGGTAGTGGGAAGCTGCTTCATAGCACAGGGAGATCAGCTCAGTGCTTTGTGGTGACCTAGAGGGGTGGGATGGGGGGTTGGGGGGTAGGCTCAAGAGGGAGGGGATGTGGGTATATATGTATACATATAGCTGATTTACTTTCTTGTATAGCAGAAACTAACACAACATTATAAAGCAATTATATTCAAATAAGATGAAAAAATTAAATAAAAATCACCAAGTTAAAAAAACAAAACAAAACAAAAAACATATGGTCCTCTCAATAGATACAGACAAAGCTTTTGGCAAAATTCAACACCAATTTATAATGAAAACTGTCCATAAAGTGGGCATAGAGGGAACAAACCTCAACATAATAAAGGCCATATATGACAAACCTACAGCCAACAACATACTTAATAATGAAAAGCTGAAAAGATTTTCTCTAAGATCAGGAACAAGACAAGGATGTCCACTCTCACAACTTTTATTCAATATAGTTTTGGAAGTCCTAGCCATTGAAATCCTAAAAGAAAAAGAAATAAAATTGGAAAAGAAGTAAAACTGTTTCTGTTTGCAGTTGTCAGGATAGTAGACATGGAAAATCCTACAGATGCTACCAGAAAACTCTTAGAACTAATCAATGAATTCTCTAAAGTTGCAGGATACAAAATTAACACACAGCAATCTGTTTAATTTCACTAACAACAAGAGATCAGAAAGGAAATTTAAAGAAACAATCCCATTTACTGTCACATCAAAAAGAATAAAATACCTAGGAAAAAGCCTATCTAAGGAGGCAAAAGACCTGTACCCTGAAAACTATAAGATGCTGATGAAAGAAATTGATGGTGACACAAACAGTTGGAAAAATATACCATGTTCTTGGATTGGAAGACTCAATAATGTGAAAATGACTATACTATGCAAGGCAATCTACAGATTCAATGCAATCCCTATCATGTCACCAATGATATTTTATGCATAAATAGAACCAAAAATTTCCAATTTATGTGGAGACACAAAAGACCCTGGATAGTCAAAGCAATCTTGAGAAAGAACAACGGAGCTGGAGGAATCAGGCTCCCTGGCTTTAGACTATACTATAAAGCTACAGTAATTAAAACAGTACAGAAAAACCTCGCGATTGGAAAAAAGATGGCGGCGAAGTAGAGAGACGTGGAGTGCATCCCTCTCCACAGATGCATTGGGAATGCACGGAAGGACACAGTCATTCCCACAGAGAACCAGCTGAACACCAGCAGACGGCCTCGGACACCGGAAAGGGCTGCGGAGAACCTGACATAGCCGGTAGGGAGGCATCTACGAGGGCTCAAAGAGGGTGAAGCGGCGGAGCTGTGGCAGACGGGAGGGAGTGAGAAACATACGGAGGGTCCGCAGCGCAGCTCAGCGTTCCCGGACCGAGACATCGATCCGCGGCTGAACGGAGGGTCCAGGAGCGGGAGCGTGGGAACCGGAGAGCTGGTTCAGGGGGAGAAACATTGTTGCCGGTAGGGTGACGGACCGAGAGGACAGGAGGGAGGAGATCCGCGGAGAGGAGTGCCGATCCCTGAGAGCTGCCCAGCCATGATGGCGGCTGGAGGCTGCAGGCTCCCGGGCGGGGGGGAGGAGCCGCGCGCATAGCCTCTCTCTCTCTTTCTGCGCCTCTGCAACAGGCAGCGGAGAGACGCCCTGCGGGGCCACATAAGGCGCTCAGGGATAACAAGCACCCTCAGGCGCTCGGGCGGAGCTAGATTAAAACTCCTTGCAACGCCAGCAGCAGGGAGGCTGCCGAGAGAAAAAAAAAAAAAAAAACCAGCATCAAAAAGAAAAAACCCCGAGAGAGGCCCAACTCTAAGACTTTCTGTGTACGCCTGAGCCACCAGCGCCCTCTGCAACAGGCACCTCCAAGCCTGACTGAAGCAACAGTGCGCCACTGCTCACTCCCTCCCAGGAGAAGGAGCCACTATTGCACCCTCTCCCTCCCCACACACCGAGGCTTACAGACGAACAATAAAGGAACCTCTGCTGGTCACAGAATAACGCAAAAAAAAAAAAAAAACCCAAGGCAAGGAAAAGGACACTTACAGCTGAGACGCTAAGGAAACAGAAATAGTAGTATCAATACCTATTGAACTGGTCCATTCGGGGATCAGTTCTGGATTTTTTTTTTTTTTTTTTTTTTCCTTTCTCTTGTTTTTTTTTTTTTTTTTTTTTTTTTTTTTTTTTTTTGATTTATTAAATACGATCTTAGCCCTAAGGGATCTACAAGTTTTACAACATAATTTTATAAGGATATTTTTTACTCTTTTTTTTTTTTTTTTTTTTTTTTGCCTTTTAAAATACTTCTATATCTAGCTAAGTTTTTGGTAGTACGGACAAAATATCTTTCATACTTTCCTTTCATCCCTTTCTTTTATACACTTCTATTCCTTTCTTTTTCTTTGCATATTTCCAACCACATTACGCTCTTCTGTTCCCCTTTCTTCCAGCCATTTTAAGTGTATTTTATCTTAACATACTTATAAGCAACACTATCGGTCTGCTCAGACTCCTTGCTCTATTCTCCAGATGATGCACTGCCTTGGTACTAATATTAGGCTTTTGTCTTTATCTTAGTTCTTAGTACAGTTGTCTAATTACATTCTGAGAATCTCCATTCTCTCTGGTGGTACTCCAGCTCATTTCTATATTTGATCCTAGCTTACAAAATCTCCCTGGATTGATGTTTGTATGTGTAGGGTGTTATTTGTTGTTTGTTTGCTTTTGCTTTTGTCTCTGATTTGTTCTGTTTCAGTTGTCAATTTCTGCTGGGTTTCTCTCTGAATATCTGATAGCACACTGGGGTTCTGTCAGGTCTTTCTAGAGCCGTATGTCCTAACGGATTCAATAATTGTGTGTCTTATACATGTATGTGTTTCCTAGACTGAATATTCGTCTAATCCAATACTTGGACATTAGTCTGAGGCTTGGACAGTCTTCTATAAACACCTCTATCACCAGGACAAGCAACCCCAAAAGCTTGGACAACCATGAGGAAACAAAGAAACACCATGCAGGCAAAGGAGCAGGAAAAAATCCCACAAGACCAAATAAATGAGGAGGAAATAGGAAAAATGCCTGAAAAAGAATTTAGAGTAATGATAGTAAAAATGATACAAAATCTCGATAACAAATTAGAGAAAGTACAAGAAACAGTTCATAAGAACTCAGAAAAACAAACAGCACTGGATAACAAAATAACTGAAATTAAAAATACTCTAGATGCTCTAACCAGCAGAATGACTGAGGCAGAAGAACGAATAAGTGAGTTGGAAGATAGAATGGGAGAAATAAACGCCACAGAGCAGGAAAAAGATAAAAAAATAAAAAGACTAGAAGAAAGCCTCAGAGACCTCAGTGATAACCTTAAACGTACCAACATTCGAATTATAGGCATCCCAGAAGAAGAAGAAAACAAGAAAGGGTCTGTGAAAATATTTGAAGAGGTTCTAGTGGAAAACTTCCCCAACATGGGAAAGGAAATAATGAACCAAGTCCAAGAAGCACAGAGAGTCCCATACAGAATAAACCCAAGGAGAAATACACCAAGGCACATATTAATCAAACTAACGACAATTCAACACAAAGAAAAAATATTAAAAGCAGCAAGAGAAAAGCAACAAACAACATATAAGGGAAAACCCATCAGGATAACAGCTGACCTTTCTACAGAAACTCTGCAGGCCAGAAGGGAATGGCAGGATATCCTGAAAGTCCTGAAAGAGAGAAACCTACAGCCAAGAATACTTTACCCAGCAAGAATCTCATTCAGATTTGAGGGAGAAATCAAAAGCTTTCCAGACAAGCAAAAGTTAAGAGAATTCAGCACCACCAAACCAGCCTTACAACAAGTGCTAAAGGAACTTCTCTAAGTAGGAAACACAAGAAAAGGAAAACACCTACAAATACAAACCCAAAACAATTAAGAAAATGGTAATTGGAACACACATGTCAATAATCACTTTAAATGTAAATGGATTAAATGCTCCAACCAAAAGACACAGACTGGCTGAATGGATACAAAAACAAGACCCTTCTATATGCTGCCTACAAGAAACCCACTTCAGACTAAGGGATACATATAGACTGAAAGTGAAGGGATGGAAAAAGATATTCCATGCAAATGGAAGTCAAAAGAAAGCTGGAGTAGCAATACTCATATCAGACAAATTAGACTTGAAAGTAAAGACTATTAAAAGAGACAAGGAAGGACACTACATAATGATCAAGGGATCCATCCAAGAAGAACATATCACAATGGTAAATATCTATGCCCCCAATATAGGAGCACCTCAATACATAAGGCAAATGCTAACAGCTATAAAAGGGGACATCGACAGTAACACAATTATAGTGGGAGACTTGAACACCCCACTTACATCAATGGACAGATCATCCAAACAGAAAATAAATAAAGACACACAAGCTTTAAATGACACATTAGACCATCTCGACTTAATTGATATTTATAGGACATTCCATCCAAAAACGACAGACTACACTTTCTTCTCAAGTGCACACGGAACATTTTCCAGGATAGATCACATCTTGGGTCACAAATCAAACCTCAGCAAATTCAAGAAAATTGAAATCATATCAAGCATCTTCTCAGACCACAATGCCATGAGACTAGATATCAATTACAGGAAAAAAACTGCAAAAAATACAAACACATGGAGGCTAAACAATTCACTCTTAAACAACCAAGGAATCACTACAGAAATCAAAGAGGAAATCAAAAAGTATCTAGAAACAAATGACAACGAAAACACAACAACCCAAAACCTATGGGACGCAGCAAAAGCAGTTCTAAGAGGGAAGTTTATAGCAATACAGTCCTACCTTAAGAAACAAGAAAATGATCGAATAAACAACCTAACCTTACACCTCAAACAACTAGAGAAAGAAGAACAAAGAAACCCCAAAGTGAGCAGAAGGAAAGAAATCATAAAGATCAGAGCAGAAATAAATGAAAAAGAAAGGAAAGAAACCATAAGAAAAATAAATAAAACTAAAAGCTGGTTCTTTGAGAAGATTAACAAAATTGATAAACCATTAGCCAGACTCATCAAGAAAAAAAGGGAGAAGATGCAAATCAACAGAATTAGAAATGAAAAAGGAGAAGTCACAACGGACACCTCAGAAATACAAAACATCATGAGAGACTACTACAAGCAACTATATGCCAATCAATTGGATAACCTGGAAGAAATGGATACATTCTTAGAAAAATACAATCTTCCAAGACTGAACCAGGAAGAAATAGAAACCATGAACAGAGCAATCACAAGTACAGAAATTGAGGCAGTGATTAAAAATCTCCCAACACACAAAAGCCCAGGACCAGATGGATTCACAGGCGAATTCTATCAAACATTTCGAGAAGAGTTAACACCTATCCTTCTCAAACTCTTCCAAAATATTGCAGAAGGCGGAGCACTCCCAAACTCATTCTATGAGGCCACCATCACCCTGATACCAAAACCAGGCAAAGATGTCACAAAAAAAGAAAACTACAGACCAATATCACTGATGAATATAGATGCAAAAATCCTCAACAAAATACTAGCTAACAGACTGCAACAGCACATTAAAAAAATCATACACCACGATCAAGTGGGGTTTATCCCTGGGATGCAAGGATTCTTCAATATACGCAAATCAATCAACGTGATACATCATATCAACAAATTGAAGGATAAAAACCATATGATCATTTCAATAGATGCAGAAAAAGCTTTTGACAAAGTTCAACATCCATTTATGATAAAAGCTCTCCAGAAAATGGGCATAGAAGGAAATTACCTCAACATCATAAAAGCCATATATGACAAACCAAAAGCCAACATTGTTCTCAATGGAGAAAAACTGGAAGAATTCCCTCTAAGAACAGGAACAAGACAAGGGTGTCCACTCTCACCACTGTTATTCAACATAGTTTTGGAAGTGTTAGCCACAGCAATCAGAGAAGAAAAAGAAATTAAAGGAATCCAAATTGGAAAAGAAGAAGTAAAATTATCACTCTTTGCAGATGACATGATACTATATATAGAAAACCCTAAAGACTCTACCAGAAAACTGCTAGCACTCATTGATGAGTTTAGTAAAGTAGCAGGATACAAAATTAATGCACAGAAATCTCTTGCATTCCTATACACTAACAACGGAAGAGCAGAAAGAGAAATTAAGGAAACTCTCCCATTCACCATTGCAACCAAAAGAATCAAATACCTAGGAATAAACCTGCCTAAGGAGGCAAAAGATCTGTATGCAGAAAACTTTAAGACATTGATGAAAGAAATCAAAGATGACATAAACAGATGGAGGGATATACCATGTTCCTGGATTGGAAGAATCAACATCGTGAAAATGACTGTACTACCCAAAGCAATTTACAGATTTAATGCAATCCCGATCAGATTACCAATGGCATTTTTCACAGAACTAGAGCAAGAAATCTTACGATTTGTATGGAAACGCAAAAGACCCCGAATAGCCAAAGCAATCTTGAGAAGGAAAAATGGAGTTGGTGGAATCAGGCTTCCTGACTTCAAACTATACTACAAGGCCATAGTGATCAAGACAGTATGGTACTGGCACAAAAATAGAAAGGAAGATCAATGGAACAGAATAGAGAACTCAGAAGTAAGCCCAAACACATATGGGCACCTTATCTTTGACAAAGGAGGCACGAGTATACAATGGAAAAAAGACAGCCTCTTCAATAAGTGGTGCTGGGAAAATTGGACAGCAACATGTAAAAGAATGAAATTAGAACACTTCCTAACACCATACACAAAAATAAACTCCAAATGGATTAAAGACCTACATATAAGGCCAGACACTATCAAACTCCTAGAGGAAAACATAGGCAGAACACTCTTTGACATACATCAAAGCAACATCCTTTTTGACCCACCTCCTAGAACCATGGAAATAAAATCAAGAATAAACGAATGGGACCTCATGAAACTTAAAAGCTTTTGCACAGCAAAAGAAACCATAAACAAGACTAAAAGGCAACCCTCAGAATGGGAAAAAATAATTGCCTATGAAACAACGGACAAAGGATTAAGCTCCAAAATATACAAGCAGCTCATGAAGCTTCATACCAAAAAAGCAAATAACCCAATCCACAAATGGGCAGAAGACCTAAATAGACATTTCTCCAAAGAAGACATACAGATGGCCAACAAACACATGAAAAGATGCTCAACATCACTCATCATCAGAGAAATGCAAGTCAAAGCCACAATGAGGTATCACCTCACACCAATCAGAATGGCCATCATCACAAAGTCTGGAAACAACAAATGTTGGAGAGGGTGTGGAGAAAAGGGAACTCTCCTGCACTGTTGGTGGGACTGTAAGTTGGTACAGCCACTATGGAAAACAATTTGGAGGTTCCTTAAAAAACTACAAATAGAACTACCATATGATCCAGTAATCCCACTCCTGGGCATATTCCCAAAGAAAACCATAATCCCAAAAGAAACTTGTACCATAATGTTTATTGCAGCACTCTTTACAATAGCCAGGACATGGAAGCAACCTAAATGCCCATCAACAAATGAATGGATACAGAAGATGTGGCATATATATACAATGGAATATTACTCAGCTATAAAAAGGGATGAGATGGAGCTATATGTAATGAGGTGGATAGAACTACAATCTGTCATACAGAGTGAAGTAAGTCAGAAAGAGAAAGACAAATATTGTATGCTAACTCACATATACGGAATCTAAAAATGGTACTGATGAACTCAGTGACAAGAACAGGGACGCAGATACAGGGAATGGACTGGAGAACTCGAGGTATGGGAGGGGGCGGGGGGTGAAGGGGAAACTGAGAAGAAGCGGGAGAGTAGTACAGACATATATATACTACCAACTGTAAAATAGTCAGTGGGAAGTTGTTGTATAACAAAGGGAGTCCAACTCGAGGATGGAAGATGCCTTAGAGGACTGGGGCAGGGAGGGTGGGGGGGAATCGAGGGGGGGGCGTCAAGGAAGGGAGGGAATATGGGGATATGTGTATAAAAACAGTTGATTGAACCTGGTGTACCCCCCAAAAAAATAAAATAAAATAATAATAAAAAAAAAAAAAAAAAAAAAAAAAAAAAAAAAAAACAGTACAGCAGTGGCACAAAAATAGAAATATAGACCCATGGAACAGGATAGAAAATCCAGAGATAAATCCATGCACCTGTGGTCAATTAATCCATGACAAAGTAGGAAAGACTATACAATGGAGAAAAGACAGTCTCTTCAATAGACGGTGTTGGGAAAAGTGGGCAGCTACATGTAAAAGAATGAAATTAGAACATTCTCTAACACCATACACAAAAATAAATTCAAAATGGATTAAAGGCCTAATTGTAAGATCGGATACTATAAAACTCTTAGAGGAAAACATAGGCCGAACACCCTTTGACACAAATCACATCAAGACCTTTTTCAATCTACCATTTATAGTCATGAAAATAAAAACAACAGTAACAACAACAAAACACAATTGGAACCTAATTAAACTTAATAGCTTTTGCACAGCAAAGGAAAACATAAACAAATGAAAAGACAGCCCACAGAATGGAAGAAAATATTTGTAAATGATGCGATGCAAAAGGGATTAATCTCTAAAACTTACAAACAGCTCATGGAGGTCAATAGCAAAAAAATAAACAACCCAATCAAAAAAAAAAAATGGGCAGAGGACCTAAATAGATATTTCTCCAAAGAAGACATATAGATGGCCAAAATGAACATGAAAAGATGTTCAATATCGATAATTATTAGGGAAATGGAAATCAAAATTACAAGGATATATCACCTCGCAGCAGTCAGAATGGCCATCTTCATAAAGCCTACAAACAGTAAATGCTAGAGAGTGTGTGGAGAAAAGGGAACTCTCCTACACTGTTGGTGGGAATGCAAATTGGTACAGCTACTATGGAGAACTGTATGGAGGTTCCTTAAAAAACTAAAAACAGAATCACCATATGATCCAGCAAGCCCACTCTTGGGCATATATTTAGGTAAAATCATGGTTCAAAATGATACATGAACCCCAATGTTCATTGCAGTTCGTTTACAATAGCCAAGACATGGAAGCAACCTAAATGTTCATTGACAGGTGAATGGATAAAGAACATGTGGTACATATATACAATGGACTATTACTCAGCCATTAAAAATAAATAATGCCATTTGCTGCAACATGGATGGACCTGGAGATTATCATACTAAACGAAGCAAATCAAGCAGAGAAAGACAAATATATGATATCACTTATATGATGAATCTGAAAAAAAGACAATGTAAATGAACTTATTTACAAAACAGAAACAAACTCAGAAAACACACTTATGGTTACCAAAAGGGAAGAGTGGAGGGGAGGGATAAACTGAGAGTTTGGGATTAACATATACACAGTACTAAATATAAAATATGTAACCAATAAGGACTTACTGTATAGCACAGGGAATTCTGCTCAATACTCTGTAATAATCTAAATGGGAAAAGAATTTGAAAAAGAATATATATATGTATATGTACAACTGAATCACTTTGCTCTACACCTGAAACTAACACAACATTGTAAATCAACCACAGTCCAATATAAAATAAAAGTTAAAACAAAACAAAGGAAAACAAAAAAACTAGTTGAGATCAGCAGGATTATAGGATACAAGATCAATATACAAAAGTCAGTTGCTTTCCTATATACCAGCAATAAACAACTGAAGTTTGGAATTTAAAAATATTACAGTAGCATAAAAAAGTGAAATACAAGTATAAACCTAACAAAATCTGTACAGGATTAGCATGCATGCATAGAATTCTATAAAACACTGAGGAATGAAATTAAAGAAGATATAAATGGATAGATATTTTGTTTGTTTTTTTAAATTTCAGTTTTTTAAATAAATTGTATTTATTTATTTATTTATTTATTTATTTATTTATTTATTTATTTATTTATTTTATTGACTGCATTGGGTCTTCATTGTTGCATGCGGGTTTTCTCTAGTTGTAGTGAGCAGGGACTACTCTTCGTTGTGCATATGCTTCTCATTGCAGTGACTTCTCTTGTTGTGGAGCACAGGCTTCTAGGCATGCGGGCTTCAGTAGTTGTGGCTCATGGGCTCTAGAGTGCAGGCACAGTAGTTGTGGCACACGGGCTTAGTTGCTCTGCGCCATGTGTGATCCTCCCAAACCAGGGCTCAAACCCATGTCCTCTGCATTGGCAGGCAGATTCTTAACCACTGCACCACCAAGAAGTCCCAGATATTTTGTTTTGATGGATTAGAAGACTCACTATTGTTAATATGTCAATTCTCCCCAACTTGATCTCCAGATTCACCATAATCCAAATCAAAATTCCAGCCAGCTTTTTGTAAATATAGAGAAATGCACTCTAAAGTTTATATGGAAAGGTAAAGAGCCTAGAATAGCCAACATAACTCTGAAAAACAAGAACTAAGTTGGAAGATTCTATTACCTGATATTTCAAGACTTACCATACTCAAGTTTACCATAATGAAGACAATGTTATATTGGTGAAATAATAGACACATTGATGAGTGGAACAGAATAAAGAGCCTAGAAATAGAGTCACACAAATATGATCAATTGTTTTTTTAACCAAAGTGAAAATAGTATTCAATAAAGAAACAATAATCTTTTAAACAAATGGTGTTTGAAAAATTGGACATATATATGGAAAAAATGAAAATAGTCACACATCTTACACATTACAGAAAATTTAACTGACAGTTGATCATAGACATAAACACAAAATGCAAAATTATAAGACTTGTAGAAGAAAATATAGGAGAAAATCCTATGGGTTTGGCAATGAGTTTTAGATACACCACCAAAAGCACAATCCATGAAAGAAAATGATGATAAATTGGACTTTATTAAAATTATAAATTTTTGCTTTGTGAAAGACACTGTTAATAGAAGGAAATGATAAGCCAGAGACAGGAGACAATATTTTCAAATTCAAAACATACAAAGAGTTCTTAAAACTCAGCAATAATAAAACAAACAACCCAATTAAAAATGGGGAAAAGTGCTGAACAGACACTTTACCAAAGAAGATATACAGTTGTCAAGCATTTAAAAGATGCTCAACATCAGCTGTTATTAGGAAGATGCAAATATAACAATGAGATACCACTGTAATCTTATTTGTAATGTCAATATCCAAACAAAGCTGGCAAATAAATAATAACAATTACTTGATAGAATGTCTGGAGCAATGGAAACAATCATTCATTGCTGGTGAGTGTACAAAATACCCCAGTTACTTTGGCAGCAAGTTCAACAGTTTCTTATAATGTTAAACATATTCTTAATCATACAATCCAGCAATTACATTCCGAGCTGTTTTTCCAACTGATTTGAAACCTTATGATCACACAAAAACCTGCACACTAATGTTTATAACAACTTGATTCATAATTGTCAAAAACTGGAAGCAACCAACATGTCCTTCATTCAGTGAACGGATAAACAAACTGGTACAGCCATACATTGGAATACTGTTCATTTGCAAAAATGAATGAATTATCAATCCACCCAGCAACACAGATGAATCTTAAATGTATACTTCTAAGTGAAAGAAGTCATTCTGAAAAGGTTACATAATGTATAATTCCCATTTATATGACATCCTGGAAAGGGAAAATTATACAGAGAGTAAACAGTAAACAGACAAATAGTTGCCAGGGATTTGGGGAGGGTAGACTAGGTGAAACACAAGGATTTTTTAGGGTGACGAAACTATTTTATATGATATTGTAGTGGTAGACATTATGCTATGCATTTGTCAAAACCCATACAAGTTTATAGCACAAAGAGCATACCCAATCAATTTGTAGGTAGAACGATCTCAGGATGGAATGCAGATTGTGACAAAATATTCTAACTGTGTACAAATATATGAAAGAACATCACTGAAGGGGATGGGGGTAAAAGTACTGACCTAATTATCTTTGGAAGTGAGTAAAGTTTGTGAGACTAAAGACAGTAGAGACTGTACATAAACACTGTACCTTTGTTGATAGTTGTTTCCCACAGGGTATGGGTTAACAATTCTGAAATCACTATACATGTATACTTGAACACTTAAGTAAATGAAGGCAGCTGGTGGGAGTCTAGTGGGAAGTTGGAGTGGGAAGTTAAAGGTAAGCAAGGGAGAAGGCTAGAATGATCCAGGTGGTAATAGATTAGTATTGGAGCTAGTATGAATTCATGTTTATCTTAATATACATACAGATGGATACATACAAAAATATTATAGATATGTGTGTATACATGTGTTAGTATATGCGTATATATTTCCTGTCTCTGTCAGATGAGAGGGCCTAGAAACAATAACAGCAGTAGCAACTAGCACACCTATGACCCACATTTGACTTTTGATACTATTCTCCAATAAAAGGGACCTGGTCTCCTTGAAGAGATGACAGATTAGAGAGCTGGAGCAGGGAATATATAAATATACAAGATGAACATGGACATCGTTTAATGCCTGAAAATAAATAAACACTCAAACACACATACACACACAGATGAAGAGATGAAGACAGGTAAAATGATCTTAAGAACCACATGAAAGAGTTCCCAATGGACAAAGCTTACAATCTGAGCAACAAAATAAAGTGGTACTGGATTATAACCCAAAGTATAAAACAAATACCCATGAGTGCATATTATTTTAATTAAATGATTAAATAAGTAAATAAATGGAACAATAGACAAAAACTCCATTCAGAAGAATTCCAAATAATTTATGTGGATAGTCCATCTTCAGTGAAGTAGAGTATAGCTCTCTACTACATAAGCGAGGGCTTCATATAGTGACTTTCTTCAATAAAGTGTAGTGTGAAAAAGAGGAAAAACAGTAACTTTACAGTGGAGAAACCCAACAAACACTGCGTCAGTGATAACTCATGTTGACAGTATGTACACTTGATATGATGTGATAAGAACAGCACTTTACCTCCCCAAAAGCTATAATCCCAGTCTAAGCATGAGAAAGCCTTAAGACAAACTCAAATTGAAGGACATGCTACAAAATAAATACCCAACAAGTATGCCTCAAAATCCTCGAAGTCATTAAGAACAAGATGAGCATAAGAAACCATCACAACCCAGAGGATCCTCATGAAACAATGACAACTAAATGTAACATGGTATCCTAAATGGGATCCTGGATCAGAAAAAGAGTGTTAGGTATAGATAATGAAATAAGAATAAAGTGTGGTCTTTAGATAATAATGATGTATCAATATTGGTTCATTATTTATGAAGAATATATTATAATAATGCTAACAATAAGGAAAACTGAATGTGGGGTTTATGCAGCTGTAAAATTATTTCAGCTTTTCTTTAAATCTAAAACTATTCTACTCTCTCAATTCATTCCACCCTCCCCTCCCATCCCCCGTGTCCACAAGTCCGTTCTCTACATTTGCATCTCTTTTCCTGACCTGCAAATAGGTTCATCAGTACTATTGTTCTAGATTCCATATATATGTATTAATAGATGATATTTGTTTTTCTCTTTCTGACTTACTTCACTCTGTATAACAGACTCTAGGTTCATCCACATCGCTACAAATGACCCAATTTTGTGCCATTGACATATATACACTACCATGTGTAAAATAGATAGCTAATGGGAAGCTGCTGTATAGCACAGGGAGCTCAGCTTGGTGCTCTGTGATGGCTTAGAGGGATGGGATGCGGGGTGGGAGGGAGGCTCAAGAGGGAGGGGATATATATATATGTATGTGTGTATATATATATATATATATATATATACGTATAGCTGATTCACTTTGTTGTACAGCAAAAACTAATACAACATTGTAAAGCAATTATACTCCAATAAAAAAGAAGAAAATAAAACTACTCTAAAATATCAAAAAAGTATTAATTACTTTTTAAAAAGAAACTAGGCTAGAGTGGAAAATTTCTACTAGTAATTACAGTTTAGTGATTAAAAGTTTAGTGCTAGGTCAGGAAGAGACAAATAGATCAAAGACAGAGAATAAAATTCAAGAATTATACTCATGGGAACATACTATAAGCTTAAGGTTGCATTTCAGCAAATCTGAAAAAATGTGGGATATTTAAAATATAATGTTAGAACATTTAAAAAATGTAAGGTATGTTCAGAAAATGCTAAGACACTTGAAGTGGCTGACAGATGGAATATGTTGGGGGTAAGAAACAAAGAGAAAATTGTTAGAAGCTTTATCCTGTGAGTGAAGCTAACCAAATTTGGTTTCATTGCTGACTCTACCAATAGGAAAATATGTGACTTATGGCACAGAGCCAAACTTCCTAAAAATCTGGTTTTTCATTTGTAAATTGAATATAATAACTTCCTTTCAATTAAGGAGGACTAAGACAGTTCATGAAAAACTCTTAAAGCTACTTGGCACAAGGCGAGTGCTAAATAAATGCTATTATAAAAAATGTAGTTCAGTTGTTAATTGCTTTTACAACAATTAATTAGAATGCTTATTTCCCACTTACTTTCCAACATTGGGATTATCAATCTTTTTTCAACTTTATAGGTGAAAAAAATGACACCTCGTTGCTATGATTTATATTTCTTTATTAGTGTGAAAAAATATTTAATTATGTTTATTGACCATATATATTTCCTCTTTTGTGAATTGATCATTTTATTTTTCCTGAGGGGCATTTTCTTCTGGTTGACTTGTGTGATTTCTTTACATATCTTTTAATGTGGCATTTTTCCTCAAACTTACCTTTTGCTTTTTAGCTTTATTTGAGGCCAGATAATTTTTAGAGGTGTCTTAGTAGCAGTTCTTTGCAACATAATGTCCTCCAAAGCAAAAAAAAATCTTCAAATCTTAGAGTTGGAATGTACTTCAATTCTCATAGCCCAATCACCCATTCATCGCTTTAACAAGCCTAAACATAAAACCAGAATTTCCTTCTATAAATTTTGTGAGAGATGATCATCCGTGCTCTGCTTGAATATTTCCAATTATGAGAGTTCTTTACCTCACGCCATTGAATGCTTCGCTTTTGACAGTTTTAGTTATAAAGTTCTTTCTGATATTGAACTAAAATCTATCAATCTATGCTTTCCATCTGTTGCTTTGGTTCTCCCTTTAAGATAAACACAAACAATTCTTTCTTTTCCACATGACAGCCCTTCAAATATTTCAAGGCAGATCTCATTTTTCCCTTTAGCTTTCTTTTTGCCAACCTAAAGGTAGTTGTTAGTATAGGCTAAACTTTTTTTTTCCTTAAGAACTTTTATTGAGATACAATTGACATACAATAAATTTCATATATTTTAAAGTGTACAATTTGATAGTTTTTCCTTATTAGTAATATATATATATAGCAATCCCAATCTCTCAGTTCATCCCACCCCAACCCGCCCCCCCTCCGCTTTCCCCAGCTGGTGTCCATATGTTTGTTCTCTACATCTGTGTCTCTATTTCTGCCTTGCAAACTGGTTGATTTATACCATTTTTCTATATTCCACATATATGTGTTAATATACAATATTTGTTTTTCTCTTTCTGACTTACTTCACTCTGTATGACAGTCTCTAGGTCCATCCATGTCTCTACAAATGTCCCAATTTTGTTCCAGTTTCATTTCAGTTTACAGCTGAGTAATATTCCATTGCATGTATGTACCACATCTTCTTTATCCATTCATCTGTTGATGGACATTTAGGTTGCTTCCATGTCCTGGCTATTGTAAATACGCTAAACTTTTTGACAGTTACTGTTAAGGGTGTGGTTGTAAAGAGGTAAGCTATTTAGTTTTCAATGAAATAAAAATCAAGTCATTGCTTCCTACTTGTGAACCTTTTATTTAATTCACAATGGCTATCTAGATAGGAAGATAGTGGGAAAAATTTAATTTGCCTCATTGTTTAAAATTCATCTCACTTTTTCCTTTTATTGCATAGTTATTGTGTTATATATGTGAAATGGAATGTGTCACCTTTTCAGGGCAGTTGTAATAAAAGGTACACCATACTAAAAAGGGGCATCAAATAAAACATTTAATAATTTACAGATTAGCATATTACCAATTTCAGCAGTTAATCCTAGTGTGCTGGCTCTCGATGTGCATTGTACTTACATATATAGAATTTGATAACAAAGTGAAAGTTGCTCCACGTAATCTAACCTATTTATATACATACCAATAAACCAGAGATAATAAGTAATAACTTAATTTTGCTCAGAACTAGAGTATTTCCTAGCATCATTCTTATTTATTTTTCCTAGTATTGTTCTTATTTTTTAAAAGAATAATGACTATATTTTTATAGCAATGAGACTTTCCCTTTACAAACCTTCAAATAATGCAAAAAGGAAAAAATAAACTTGTAAAAATTAAATTACACCACACAGAAGCAACGCTTGTTAACATTTGATAGACATCACTCCAGACATCTTACTGGGTGCATATACTGATAAAATAATGTATGAATGGATGGATATATGGACACTATGTCAGACATCTATTGCTGTATAACAACTACTCACAAAATATCAATAGTATTCAGAAATAAGCTTTTATTTCTCATTCACACTTCTGTGGGTTGTCTGGGGAAGCTCTTCTACAGCCTGCAGGGATGTCTGTTGATTTTGCTTCTTATGTTTCATTTGGAGGAGGGGCAGTGGCTACAAGTGCATTTCTCTCATGTTAATGGCAGAAGTACAAAAGAACCAAGCCAAACTGTGCAGACAGATTTCAAGCCTTTGCTTATATCTTGTCTATATCTTTGTCCCATTGGGCAAAGCAAGTCATATGGCTAAATCCAAAGCCAAGGATCAGAAAAGCACACTTTACTTATCCTGAGGCCAAGGCAGAGGTGTGGATTTATATCTCTATTTATAAGAGAGCAAAAAACTGGGACCAATAATTCAAACTCTCACATACGGACGAATGGAGGGATGGAGACAGTCTGATCATCTGGTACAACCATACAAAAATATAATCTAACTATTCAATTCTATTTTTTAAATGAAAGCAGAAAAATTAAATGTTATTTGAATTTGACAGAAGAAAAAGAAACTGAACTAAAGGAATTTGTTAATGTCAAGTAAATGTTTTTCTACTAAAGGATATATTTGCTTTAAAAAAACACTTTAAATTTTTAATAAAAATGATTATAAAAACATTGAATTTGGAGTCATGCTTTTTGTAAGTTACATTCAATTTTTGACACTCTGTATCGACTGCTTGCTATGAAAAATGAGGAAATCTGCACTCTTACATTGCCTTCCTTCTGTCCTTTCACCTCCTGATTTTGCATTATTAATTTTACCATATCAGTGGTATATGACATTTATATTATCTTCTGTAATCATAATTCCCATAATTATTTAATATTAGTTCTATGCGCAAAATGAGTTGATACTTGCTACTATTCTTTTTACAACAGCTTCTCCATTCTCTTTTTTAATATTTTATTTTTAATTTCTTTTCTGGATGTGATTATGAGGTAGTTATGTTTTTAGAAAGGGTTTATGGTTGTTGTGTTCTCTGAGTTGCTGCATGTTTACACATGACTCACTTTTGTTTTTGAACCTGAAAGATAACTTAGCTTGGTGTTAAGTTTTGGGGTCATATTTTCTTTCCCTTAGGATTTTGTAGGTTTTGCTCCAGTGACCTCTGACATCAGGCATTGCTTCAGATAAACTTGAGGCCAGTGTAGTGTTACCTTCCCTTGCAAAGATCAGTAACTTCACTAGGATATGTCTTGGTGTTGATTGGTCAATCAATTTTCTAGGGCTATTTTGTGCTTTTTTGTTCTGCAAATTCAAGACTCTCTTAACTTCAAGAAAGTTTTCTTCTTATTTTTTAAAAATTTATTGTAAATTTGTATCAAAGTGAGTTCCGAAAGTGAAAAGAAAAAAGCAAAAAAACACTGCAAGCCTTATATTGAAAATAGCAGCCTCCTACCTCCCCCTCCCTCCACCAAGTCTTGTTCCACAAAAGCATTCACTCTCAAATTTTCTTGCAGTTTATTCAGTTATTTACTATCCTCAAGCCAGCCTGGGGACTGAGAAGTTTAGGTTTATTTTCAGACAGGTGTCCTTTGAACAAACTTTTCCCTGGGTCACCATTTCAATACCTTCCTCAGTTCCATTTGTTTATCAGTGAAAAGTTTTTATTTTATTTTATTTTTTCTGCCTAGAATCAGACAGTTTTGTGTGACCCCTTGTTGGTGACAAGTGGTCTTTGGCCAAACTCCAGAGACACAAAAATCACACAAGCACTGTCCCTGCAGACATGTTGCACTTCTTATGAGGCCTTTTCAACCTAAAACTGTGGCTCTTCCGAGCCAAGCACCTGCTTCCTTTGTGTTTTCTCACTAGAATTCTTACTCTTGTGTCTATCTTTCTAGCCAGCACAATTTCACCATGAACAATTTGGAATTAGTTGGCAACTTTGAGGAAATTTCAATAAAGGCAAAATTGTTAACTTGATAAGTGCCTTACCACCCAAAACCCCACAATTCCAACTTACCAATGATCTGCTTTCTTTAATTGGTAAATACAATCTGGATTCAAAAATGGCCTTTCTAAAAGATTACTTAGATACAGATAGTGGAAAATGGGAGAAACTTAAAAAACTGTCTTCCTAATCCACACCGTTAGACAGCATTTAGGATTGCCCCGATGTTAGTATTCCAAAGTCCTTTCCACTTTATTGTTTATGATTTAAAGCCTGAAGTCACAGTTGTGGCATGTAAACAACAACAACAACAACAAAATGTTTGGCAAATCACAAACTGGTACATTTAGCTGAACGTTTTGAAGAGATTTTTGATACCAAATATGAGGAAATGCCTTGTGAGAAAAATTGTCTTATTTGTCTAGAAGAGATAATTTTGTTTAATGTAGGAAATATCACCTTCTTTGTTTCTACATTTCAAGAACTAATAAGTGCTAGCTTTTTACTTGTTCAGCTTGAAGAAATTGTGAAGGGCCCATGTTGTGTCAAATTAGCTGTATGATATTCTCCTTTGTGTGTGTATATGTCAAAATCTCTTACGCTATTTTTAAAGTTTCTTCTTTGTATTTACAGAGACAAAAGAACTAGCTATTTGCCTGAAGTTGGTTCCCTTTCATTTTTTGTTTCACTTCCTCTCTTTTTCCTTCTTTTGAGAAACTTCAAAGATTAACTGATCAAAAAACCATTCAGTTGTTATGTGCACACTCTAGGAATATCTAGATCAGATAAATAGACTCGTAAATGTACTATGACATGTTGCTTTATTTAATATCCTAATAAGTTAATTATATTTTCAAGCTATAATTGAACATCTTAAATTATTATTTTTGGTATATATTGACTTTTGTCTATGCCTAATTGCATATACTGTATATATATAAATGCACATAATAAATAATTTACTACAAATTGTTTTATGAATAATGTGCCATAGAATAAGCCTTGGAGAAATTCAAAGAGGCTATCATGAGCTGTCAGAGATAATCCCAATTAGGAAAAAGAGGAAATGGGAAAAATTAGGATGCTCTGTATAAAGATAATATTTGCACAGTTACCTATGGTGTCTGTTCTCCCTTCCTGCAATGAATAATGAACCCAACTGTTGAACTACAGATGTGTTCCTGGTAGTCTTTAGTTGAAGGGCATTGGCAATCCTTTCTGTCTACAATTTCACTGTGATAAGCCATTGTGTGGAATTTTTTTCATTCAATGTGCTGAATGAATTCCTTGATAATTTCCTCTCCATCTTTCTATCTGTTCTCTTTCTTGAACTCCTATTGGTTAGATGTTAGACATCCTGGACTAATTGTCAAATGTTATTATCTTTTCTGTTATTTTCCATTTCTTCATCTTCTTTCTACTTTCTGAGAAGTTTCCTCAACTTCATCTTTTCAGCCTTTCCTTTATAATTTGTTGTTTGAGTACAGTTATGAAATCTGGAGTATGTGTAAGACACTGGAAGAATGTGGAATTACCTTGGAAAGACCCAGTGGAAAAGCTCAGAACTGCAGAGAAAATAATTGAACACTGAACCTAATCAAGTCTATTGATCTAACTACCACTATAGAAAAAATAGGAGAAGTAAAAACACACATTGAAGACACATGAGGAACAATCAGCTGAATTGAGAGTGTGGGAGATTCTACAGGACAAAGGACTCAATTTCTTCAAACAGCAAATGGTATGGAAAAAGGAAAAGGTGATCTGTTATAGAGTTAAAAATATTTAAGAGATGTATGAACCAAAAGGAATGTGTGGATCTGGTTTAGATCCTTATTCAAACAAAATGATTTTAGAAAGAAAACATTCTTAAGGCAATCTGGGACAATGGAATAAAGACCAAGTGTTTGAAGACATTAAGGCATTATTTATAATTTTGTTGAATATGATAATGGTATTATGGATATACTATTGTTTATATATTTTTGTATGTTTGAACATTTCCATAAGAACATCTTTTTAGAGACTGCAAGGAAAACGAAGTTAAAACCATCATGATGATATTTTCATTTTACTGTTCACCACTAACCTCTTAGCCAAAGGAGACTTCCTAAGAAGGAGTGGGATGAAGAAGGGAGAGGAGAAGAGCAATTGTCATATCACAGCACTGAAAGCCTATGGAAAGCCTGTGACTTAAGTGGACTTGCAATGAGCCCCACCTATCTTTAAAATATAGAAAATCGACGTATTCAAGGAAGAGTAAAATAACAGATCTGGTGAGAGGGGTTCCTAAACAACAACACCCAAAATAAGTTGTAGACATCCCTGTATGTCCCCCTGATTTTTCATTTTATTATTCAGCAAAAAGGTCATTTCAATTTAAATATGAGGAATCACTGGAAAAGGACCTGCATTGGACATTCACATAGATGCTGCAAAATAAAAGGAGTAAAAGAACATAAGCAAACACCAAAAGGAAAACACAGTTTAAGAATTCAGAGAAATAATTCTCTCGTTCCCCAAGTAAACCATAGACAATGTTAACTCCTTTTAAGGAAGATTAATGAAATGTTCCAGAAAGAGAAAGTAAAGTAAAAAAATGGAGTTAAAATGGAAGCTGGCAGAGCTCAGAAAAACTGACACTTTATTGTGAAAATCTATGCAAGGACTGAGGAAGCAGGTTGAGACTCCCAGCTACCTCCCTCAGTCTGATGTCAAGTCCATGGTACCTAACAGTTGTGCTTCTTGGTTTGTGATTTGTGATTGCAGGAATTTACTTATTTTATTGAAGCTAAGGGTTATTTTCATCATTTTTGGTTCTTATTGTTGATATTGGTGGGTTTTAAAAGAATGGGTAGAGTAAAATTGACTTTATTCTGCTATCTTATATAAATAGATAAGGTAGGAAATGATTTTTTTAAATCATCTGATCTCTTTAAACAGATAAGATACTAACAATCCTTCCTTTTACAGATGAGGCAACCGGGACCCATAGAAGTTAGTGACTTGCTCAAGTCACTTGGTTACATGAATCATTAAAATTGTGGTCCTTTATTAGAATGCAATGGCATTTTTAATTAGAAACTCATATAATGCATGATATTCTGAGGAAAACTTGGTTCAGTATCAGGAAACAGCTGAGGTATTGGCATCTGTACCTATGACTAAAATATGATAAAAAGTACAACTGTTATCACCAACAAAAAAGTCTGGCATTCAAAATGGGCCCATTTATTATTATGGGAGATTTTGGCCCAATTAATGAGGTAGAGTAGCAGGGAAATCCTATGAAATATAATCTAATCTTCAATTATACATTCTGAGAACTTAAAAGATGGGTGTCTTACTATCAGGATTGATGACTGTAAGTGATGCTTTTTTAATTAAAACAAAAAATATATTGGGTAGACCAAAGCTGGGTCAAAAAAACCTCAATTTACCCTAGAACTCAGGCATTCCCAGTTCAGATGCAGATATAATCCCAAATTAAGGCCACTGCTTAAATCTAGTTTTCATACATAATATGTATGGAGTTAGACAACACAGATACTCCTGTTCTTCAAAGGGTGACATGAGTAGAAACTGAATTTATTCCCAAATTTCTTATATGTAGAGTCAGTTATAGGGTCTTCACTGAAATTTTTAGAGGACAATATCAATCGAGTGGATTAGAGTTATTTCTGAGCCATATCAGATCAAGGTTTCTGGGCATATGTAGAGATCTATCTTTCTGGGCATTATCTAGAGAGTTATAGGGACAGCTAAGATTATAAGAATGGGCAAAATGAGCCTTCAAACATCTTTCAGTAAATACTTTGCAATACCTATATAGCCCTAGAAGTTTTAGGTGGAAGAACCCTGTTGGGAACTTCAGAGTTGGCATTATAATACAATTAGTTGACTTGAGTCAGATATACAGGAACATTACCAAATAGAAATATGAACAGCTGACACCCTAGAGAGTCCTGCTGATAGAAACTGTTAGGGAGACATCACTCTGATTGGTAGAATTGATTTCGCTGTTTCACTACCATCAAGCAGATTTGCCAAGAGTCTCTGGGTGGGATGGTTTCTGAAAGCTAGGTCTCAGGAAGTAAAAAGAGTAGGCATCTTGTTTTATCAGTTGAATGGGTCCTTGAATAAAGCTAGGAATAATAGAATCTAGTGCTCATCTAATATCCAACTACTGCACCATGTGAACCAAGTGGAACTCAGAATAACCTATTTTGAACAAAACCTGTATGCCTGGCAAGGCTCTAACATTGCCCAGAAGTCAGTTTTTGACCCAAGATGACAGTGGTATTCAACCAAATTTGCTGTTAGACTGAAGTAGGAACTTCTCCAAGTTTGACTTTAGCCTGGTTGAATTGTTGTTCAGTTAAGAAGCCTAATACTCAAAATTTTTAACCTTGAACTCTCAGAGGCTAGAAGAAAATGTCAATAAAAATGCCAAGAAATATTCTTTCTCAAAACAGTATGTCCCAAAGGAAATTCAATATCTTCGTAGGTTGCCTGTAAGAACTCTGTCTCTCATTCCATGATCATGTTAAATCCAATGAGCCGAGAAGAGTCAAACTTTAGGAGATTTTCAATTATTTCTAGGGAAAACCAAGTATACAATAGGAAAATGAGCTGAAGAAGCAATTGGTGATATTCCTAAATGAAGAGGAAGAAATGCCTCAGTGCAATGCCAAGGTACACTCTGTACAGTTGGTACTGTCCCTCAGATAGAGGACAAAATATTCTTGAACTTCTTGAGATCCAGAGAGCTCTATCTATTTTCATGTTCACTAGAGCTCTTGTCAATAAGTTACTAAGTTTAGCTAACGTTTCAACATTGTGAGGTCATTGATGTCTTTGTCTAAAAGTTTTAAAACAACTTAATGTTTTTAAAATACAAGCATTTGATTTTTCTTATTTAAGAGTTGGGTTGTTTGTACTATCAATGTAATGAAAGAACTTAGGTATGATCAGTACTTATTTTTCTGCAAGATCTATAGAAATTGACTCCACACATATGCCACATGATGTATACTTAATTATGTACTTACTCTTTACAATGCACTATACTAAGTGCATGAGTGGGACTAAAACAGATTCCCTACCCTATCATCTGATAGGAGAAATAAGACATGTACCCAAAGATTCTACCACAAGGTAGAAAGAAATTGAGGTGTAGATGAAAGGGTTGGGTTGATGGGGAGAGACTCACCATTTGTTGATCACCTTCTGTGTGGCAGGCAGTTTTTCAGACACTATTTTATTTATTCTCATATTACAAGTCTATGACATAGATATTATTATATCCACTTTACTTTTGAGGAAACTGTGGTTGAAAGAGGTTAAGTTGCTCAAAGCCACCTGGTTAGTAAGATTCAGAGCTGGGCTTCACACCAGATTGCAAGCTCCAGTGCCCATTACAAATCATTAATCTTGACCTTTAGATGTCTGTTTTTATTTACTCTTCATTTGATAACCCACAACCCTGACAGTCTCTTCTTTTACCTCTCTCCACTTTACACCCCAACCCTGCCTCTCTATTAGAATCAGTTTTCAATAGGAGGCAGAGTGTGTGATGAGGCTGGAATGACATAGAATGAAATTACAATCTTACTTCTACGTATATTTAGTTTCATGGGCTTGGGTTCAGAGAGATCATGGTAGACATCATGTTAAAGTGGCATTTGCTCTTGGCCTTAAATAAGTATTAAGAATTAAAAGTTAAAAGATGGTGAGAAAAATTTTAGGAATAGGGAATGCATTGTAGAAATATAATCTATATGTTTTGGTAATTGACTCTACAGTGAAGGAGGGAAAGAAGAAAGGGAGGTAAACTGATGTACCTTCAAGACTTGGGATGTAGGTGAAAAGAATGTGTAAAACCAGTAATAGAAATAGGGAACATGTGAAGGTAACAGGTCTGTGATGAGAGAAAGAAGATAAGTATGTGTTTTTGAACATTTTGAGTTATAAGCACCAATAATATATTAAGGTAGAAATGTCTAAGGAGCAGATGGAAATCAGATTACCTTAATCAGAAAAAGTAACCAACACATGTGTTACCTATTGAAGGTAATCTCATATCTTAATCAATCTGAAAGGAACTTAAAAGATGATATACAATTTTAAACACTGTTGGAAACCAGTAATGGGCATATCTTAGTCTGTGACGGGGATATAAACACAGTATGTGTGTATGAAACTTTGATGGTAATATCATCTGAGGGAAAACGGTAGTAATGATTAGTGTACTATTCCCATATGTTTATCCCATGTATTTATTTCCATTTAGACTTGGAAACTGGGGTGATAAGCAGCAAGAAGACAAATTGAAATGTACCTATTTTCTTTTAGGAAAATGAGGAAAGGTTCTGTTTCACAGTGACAAAGTAAGATTAAATTCAACATTAAGGAGTGAAGATTCTGGATGCAGGGGACCCAAAGAAAAATATGGGTCCTCAAAGTCAGAACTAAATTTGAGTGCCCAAGGGGAGTAATTTGAGATATTCCAGCAAGGCCTTTCTCTCCTTTACTTGCTCCTATTGCTTAAACATCTCTTTTGGGGTCAGAACCTTTCATTCACTATGGAGCAACTTAACTTTGAATGCAGATGCTCCTGTAAGAAAAGACATGGTGACTGACATCTGCCATGGAAAGCAGTATTTGTTAGGAAGGTCAGTGGGTGTCTGAATGGGGAAAGGCACCTTGTACCATGGATATAATGGAAGAAGCAGAGGCAAACATTGCTGATTACTTCAATTTTTGGCCTGAAGATCAAGAGTCTCTTGGAGATTACTAACATAAATTGAATATTGGCAAATCTGAGATCTGGCCCTGGGAAAAGCAGCTTATTTTTTCCAAATACAGAAGTTATTGACTTGATTCCAAATGTTTTATGTATCTGTATCAGATCTGATACCAATATAGAATTTATCAATCACTTTACAGCTTCTGTGTCCTCTACTCAGGGCACACTTTTTTTTTTTCCCAGTAGTGAAGAAAACCAAATCAGAATCAGAAAGTTGCTTGTTGATATAGAATTCCTGAGGGTAAAAGAGGTCATAAGTTGGTGTTAAGGGATATTTCACTTTGTTAAAGGTAATGAAGTTGTTATTGCTCCCTAGGGTACAGTTTTCTAGTGGCCATGATATAAGTCTGGCCAAGATGGTAACTCTACTGAAGGACAGCACTAGAGGCATAGTGAGAGTTATTCCACCAGGTTTACCTTTTTTAGGATGCTAAATTCACAGTCTAGTTTTTTCTTTTTTACTCACTTTTACTTTTCTCAGATAAACCACCAACCTCTTTGTAGTTATTAATTCCTACTTTGCAATAATCCTGTTTTGGAATGATGTCCTTAGTGGCTTCTGAGAAGGCCTCTACAAAATCATTTGCCATTATCAGATAATATGACACCAATCCAATATCTTCACTCTAGATCCAAAGAAAAGGCAAACCTGGAGAGGTCTCAGCAATTAGTGAAGTGCTCTAGAAGATGGCAATCACTTACAAAGTGACTTGGAGGAAGCAGGTCCTTTCCTTGACTTCTTATTTATCTCATTTTTCCTCAAAAGTCCATTTTAAAGGGGGAGCTACAAATTATTGCTATTGTATCACTTTACCATATAGCAATTAATGAAATGTAGACTTCTAAAGAGCTTTCTAGCTACTTAAAGACCATACTTTGATTCCTCTAATTTTATGTGCTTGTTCTTTCTTTTACTATCTCTCCCAAAAAAGAGAAAGTGGAAGCACATGTGCCAATATTCCTGTCCTTAGATACAATACCACTCCCTTCCCTACATGATCTCCACTCTTCCACTCCATCCCCAAATTCTACCACCATTCCTGCCAGCTCACCAATCTCAGAGCTGGATAAAATTATCCCGAACTACAGACTCGGGCTTAGCCCAAGCTCTGGCATTGATCTGGTTCCTTATCGGGGAGAATTTGTGGAGCTCTAAATCTGTAAGTAACATATTAGTTTAGCATCAAATCAGTCTTTCTGCACTGACTGTCTATCTTGGAAGAAAATGTCATGGCTCTTGCCCTATGCTCTGTCTTCCATTAACTAAGAGCTTCTCTTGGTATCCTCTCTGAATCTGTAGACTAAGATTTTTGCCTTGTTATCCTCTTGAGTCAAGTTCTGGCCTGATATCTTGTAGTCAGGTACTTTCTACTGGCCCCAAGTGATACCGACTATTTGCATATACTGGCTCCTTTTAAAACAATCACTAACTGCTAAGACCTCTCCAGATTTGCCTCTTCTTGAGGTCTGGACTGTCTTGCTGTCAAATGATCTAACTGCATAAACCTTTAAAATTATTTCAAGGATGGGTATTTTATAAGTAAGACAGTATCTAGGCATGTACTCTAAGTTATTTCAGAAGAAAGCCAGTTTGCCAGCTCACCATTGTCAAGTCCTTCCATTTGTATAAGATTCTCTCAGTTGGATATTAGAAGATATTAAGGAATTATTGTTCATTTTGTTAAATGTAATAATAGCATAGTAGCTATATATTAAAAAACACAAAGCCTTTATCAATAAAAGCTGCATACCGAAGTGTTATGAGATAAATGACATGATGTCTTAGATTTGCTTTAGAATGCTCTGGGGGGAAATTAAATGCGGGCAGGTGTGGGAGGGGTGAATATATGAAATAAGATTAGCAAAATGTCAAAAAATGTTGTAACTGGGTAATGGATACATTGGAGTTAACTATATTATTCTATTTTTGTATATATATGAAAATTTTCATTATAAAAGTTTTATAGAAAAGATTCCCCCACTTTTCAAAGCTATTAAAAATTTGGATGGTTATATACATACATATGTACATGTATATGTATATATAAAAGTTCAAAATTTGAAATCTTTGTGGCATGGTTGAGAGAGCATGGTCCTTGGTATTACCTAGACCTGGTTCCTAAACTGGGCTTCACACTGATAAATTATGTGATCTAGTAAATTGCTTAATCTCTTTAAACCTTTGTCTAGTCCACTAGTCTAGCAAAATGGGGAAGTTAATGCCTATCTAGTAGGATTGCTGTATAGGTAAAATAGGGTCTAGCACATAGTATCTCTCTCTCTCTATCTACTTATCTATCTACCTATCTATCTTTCCTCCATCCATCATCACTGAAAGTCCTATAGAATTGCCTGCCCATCCAAAAATATATGAAACATGTGATTAATGCATGGTTAAATCAGCTTTTCTTATGTTCTGCCTCACAAAAAAGTCTTCACATTTAAATTGTTAGATTAAGCATTATTCTGATTTTTTTGTGGTATTATTCTTGTGTTGATTTCCTAGTCCCATAAAAAAAACAACTTCTATCATTTTGTAGATGGGAATTGATGCTGAGAAAGGTAAAGGAACTTTCCTAAGTTCATGCAGCTAATAAATGACAGAGCTGTGAATATTGTGTATTATTTAGACATATTATTTATATCTTGTAGTTTTTTCTACTCCATCAAGATGCTATGTTAAATCTTTAAGTTACCTTGGATTTCTTCTCCATACACTGGATAGGAAAGGGAGGAGGAAACATGAAAACATCACCTTTGGCTTTTAAAATGCGTGTGGTGAACTGAAAAATCACTCGTAATGAGTATGTTTTATTTTAAAAGAGTTGTTGCTTTTACTTTAAGCTTTGTTCTTGAAAATGCTGTCAGTCCACTTCTCTTTGCAAGTGAATGGCTTGTTCATGTTGTAAACATGCTACTGAGCTGTGTCTCTGCAAAACTGAGATTTAGCCTGGGGACTTCTTGGCTTAAAATCACCTGAATCTCTCTCTCTCTCTCTCTCTCTGTCTTTCACACACACACACACACACATTATTCTTAAGGAGTCACAGTTGTTAGCTCAGTCCATTTGTCAAACATAAACCTCCACTATTCCTTTCCTAAATTGAAATTAGGGAACACTCTCTGACTTGACTAGATCTAGAGAAAGCCTTAGTTGGTTGGTCACTAAAATTCCCCTATTTGGAAACAGACCATAACAGGCCTACAATGGTTTTTCTGTTCTATCAGTCTTACTTGCTTGTGAGAAAGAAGGGCAAGCAGATTAGAAACAGTTGGGACTAGGCATTAAACCAAAAGTAAGGGGGATACCTATCAAAAGAGGTCAAGCAATTATTTTCTACTCTATTCAAAGTAGAACAAATATTTGTGTCTTTGAAAACAGTAGGGTAGGAAGGAGGTAGTATTGTGAATGGCCCACAGTAGGAAGAATTATTGAACTATGATGATTTCTATCAGAAGGGTTCTTAATATAATACAAATAGAAATAGAACACAATGGGCTACAATCCACTCTTGTTTACTTGTCGCTTTCTAACAAGTTATACATATGAAAAGGGGAGAATGATATTTAGGTATTCATACAGGAATTAATTTTTAAAAAGCAATGCTAGTACTTATCATTGGGCTTGTGATAATTACTATGTAAGTGAAGGACTACTCTGCAGGAAAATCTTTGTGTGTGTATATGTGTGCACATAATCATGAAATGTTAAATCCGAAAATGACATTCAAGAACATTTAATCCAACCTCACCATTTTACAGATAAAGAAATTGAAGCACAAAGAGGTGTAATGACTTGACTAAGGCACCTGTCTAGGGAATAGAAAACCCATGATTAGAATTTAGCTTTCCTTACAACTTGAAACTGCTGTCTAAGATTGAAAAACAGTTCTTAATAGTTATTAGTACTACGGGCTTGAAATCAGGATACCTGAATCTGTAATCCTGGCTCTACGCTTTCTTATCTGTATGACCTTACCCAAATTATAAACTTCACTGTGCCTTGGTTGACCTTTTTACAAAATTGGGATAATGGTGGCACCTCTTGGCTAGCAAACAAGTGATTAAAATAGTTTTTGGTACATAACAGGCAATCAACAGATGTTAGTTATCATTATTGCTAGTCAAAGTTTTTTTCTACTTGCCATAATACCCACTTCCAGCTTAGAAAAATCCAAGGTAACTTTTCTGAATTATTGCTGGATCTTTAGAAGGATATCTGTGTGAAATAAACAAGAAGTATAGATGAATGCTGTGGTTGTGATCTTCATTAACTAACGTGTTCATCCATAATCCTTACTGGGAATGTTGTAAGTAGCCATGAAATCTATAGCTATGTGTTCCACTATTTATAGCTTCAGTCCTGAGAACACCAAGACAGCAGTGGTAACTTCACCAAGAATATCAAAGTTGGTCTTTAGTGAACTCATCCATTAAGTAGCCACTAGTTGTGTTCCAGGAAGGGGCTGGTCTTAGGATGGGGTCTGGGGAAGGAAAGGACAAATTGAGTTTCAGAATGGGGAATGAATAAAACCTATCACTCTGGCAGTAGTTGCATTGGAAACAAACCAATAATAACCAGTGTACAAAGTACAAAAAATACTTTTCTTTGAAGGAGTTTAAAGCTCCCTTCTGCAGCTAGGAACATGAGCTTCAGTCAGGTTACTCTTAGTCAAGTGCATTTGAAACCAGAGCTGAAGAAGAGTGGGAGACGTTGTATTGTTCTCAGCTGTTTTTAGAGGGATACTTTCCCATTTTTTTGATCAACACAAGGCTAAAAGCTAGCTGAACTCTTCAAGTTATTGACCAAGTCAAAGCTTAAATCTAAATATCCTGATTTTTTTAATTCAATGTTTTTTCTACTACTAATAAGAACTAATACTCAGTTCTTACTCTATGAACCAGTTTCCTCATATTATAAACATGATAATGTCACTACCTAACTTGGAGGGTTGTAGTGAGGGTTTAAATAAGGTAATACACGTATTGCACTTGGAATAGTGCCTGGTGCATAGTAAGTGCTCAGAAAAGTTTAACTGCTTTCTCATTCTACAGTCTTGAAAGGCTTCTCTTAAAATCTGGTGTTTAGAATTACATCCAGTATATGTTTCTGCTCCAGATCTCACTTTTGTATTATCATTGTATCTGATACCAGTATATGAGATTGCCTCTAGTACTAAGATATGATCCTCTTTGTTTTGTACAGGAATTTTCACAGAGTCATATTAAGTAACTGGTTCAAATTTATCCAGCAAGTTAGTGGTGAAGCTAGGACTCAAACCAGGATTCTTTTCACATTGAGCTTGGTACATAGTAGGAATTCCATAAATCTCACTAACAGTGAATGAATGACTCAATTTTATTATTAATTCATTACATAATTCATCAAATATTTGTGTACCTCCCTTGTTCAGGGTATTACATTTTTATTAAGAGATTAAGAGCTCACTGGCATTTGAGAAACCACATTACATTATTTACTTATATCAAACTAACTGCCTGGTCAGAGTCAATCTACTTGATTGCACTGTCATTCAGCATGTATTTCTCCATCCTGCCCATATGGATATCATGAGATACCCTGTCAAAGACCCTGCTAAACTCCAGATAAAGTCTTCTACAGTATTTCCTTTTAAAGTTAACTCGAGATGCAGCATAGTATAGTGGTTAGGTATAGGAATTTGGAGTTTAACCTGGCTTTGAATCCAGGCTGTTACTTTCTAGCTGTGTGCGCTTGGGCATGTTACTTAGCTTGTTTCTTCATCTTTAAAATGGGAATAATCATATAGTATAAGATAATGGTATAAAATATAAAATAATAAGATATAATAGCATAATAACATGAGATTGGTAAAACAACTGTAGGGCAAATATAAGGTGCACATAAAGTTCTAACCACAGTGTCTGGCACATAGTAAGTATTGTTATTATTATATCTCTCAAATAGATATAGTAAGTATCTCACAGGGTGGTTGGGAGGTATAAATGCAATGATGCATGTAAATTGGCAGGCATACAGATGGACCTCCTCCACCTACTCTCCCCTTTCTTCCTTTCCTGCACCTACCCTCTTCTCATTCTCCTCCAACTCCCTTCATAGCTCAAATGCTCAAGTGCAGAGTTGGGATAAATCAGCTCAGGAAGCTTGACAATAGCTCATCCTCCACATCTCCCTCCATCCTGTGTTAGGTTCCTAGTCAGTGTCTGTTCTGTGAGACCCACAAGACTCCCCCAAGATTTTATTTTCCCAGGGGATTGTTCGCAGACCACTGATGAACCGGAGGTTAATTAAAATGTTTACTCACTGCAGATCTGGGCTCCATCATATTCAGGGACTTGGTGATGAAAGATAAATCCTCTGAGTGACTTCCCTGGTGGTCCAGTGGGTAAGACTCTGGGCTCCTAATGCAGGGGGCCTGAGTTTGAGCCCTCGTTGGGGAACTAGATCATGCATGCATGGCACAACTAAGAAGTCCACATGCCGCAATTGAGTCTATGTGCCGCAACTAAGAAGTCCACATGCCACAAGTAAGAGTCCACAGGCCACAGCTAAGACCGGTGCAGTCAAAATTTAAAAAAAGAAAAAAAAAGACATAGGTTATTATGTTAAAAGAATTTTTAAAAAAAGAAAGATAAATCCTCTGAGCTAGTCATTCCTTTGTGTAGTTTCCTTTATAAGAAACAATTAACTATGCCTCATGACTTGATGTAAATAAACCTATATAACAGCCTTTAACCAATCCCTTCAATTTGAGCTTTAATAGCACACTATTCAGCTGCCAACAGTTGTGTTCTTGTGTCCACTGACTGAATAGAGCACACACAAAAGCTGCCACAGAATGAGTAGCTTGCTTCATTTCTGCTTGCTTTGTTTTTAGACTACTGTAGGTATGTCATTTCTAATTTCCAGGTCTCAGTTTCTCTAGCTATGAAATGAGGGGAACTCTTTGGATCATTTATAGTCAATATTTATGATCCTATATGATGTGAGTTTGCTTTTTCCTATTCAATTGATCTGACAGTGATAATACCTCACATTTGCAAAGGTATTTTGCCTTTTTTTTAATAAAAGGGCTTCCACACACATAATCTCACAATGTTCTCAATTAACCTGTAAAATACATAGGACCAAGAAACTTGAACAGAGCATATAGAGGTTAAATGACTTGCCCATGGCCATACGATTTATTAGTGATAGAATCGGGATGAGACCTCACTTTTCCTGACTCCTAATCTAGTATAAGCATACAGAAAGATGGATTACTGTAATATGGCTGTGTGCTGGAAGAAACTCCACTTTAAAAATTGTATCACCTGTAACTTCATTACTTTTTAAGATGATTTATCTTCATCATTTTTAAGAGAATAGAGCTGTCACTTTCTTTAAGTTTTTTTCCTGAGCACAAAACTTCCTATATACCACGTGGACCAATAAGTATCATCTGGTAGCCATTATAATGGATAATAAGCCCCAGAGAGCTGGATGACTATCTTAGTGATGTTTTGTCATAATACTCATGCTGTGAAGATGTTTTCCTCTCACCAAATTTGTGTAAGTCAGATAAGAAGTAGATGGAGACCTTTAAATGGAGTTTCTTCCTAGATAAGTGTGTCTAGAATTATCTACAATACTCTATTTAACTGGACTTAGCAATTCAGCAACCTCGCCTTTTTAGAATAGCATTTGGAACCAAGAAAGTAGTAAAAAAAATGTATCTGAGCAATAAAAATGATTGTTAAAAGCCAATGCACATTATTCACAGGAGAATTCCTTTGATGCTTCCCCTCACGTCTCAGGAGGCTGGTTATCTTGTGTCTAAATCCTCAGCATATTACAAGTGAGAACAGGGGCTACAAGAGGCAGGCCAAACTGACAGCTGACAGTCTGACAAAAGATGGGGAAAAGACAGAAAAGAAATAAAGCCCAGAAACAAGAACTCAAAATGAACCACAATCTAGGTTAATTTACCGAGGGAGGAATCATACTCTGAGTGCATTATTGCATAATAACATAGTACACTATTCAGATTTCAGATTCTAAATGATGTCCCTAACTCATTAAAATATTAGCCAAAAAGAAAAGGTTATGAAAATTGTAGATTTTGTTGTCTGCTTAAAAACACAGGGAAAAGAATTCTAAGGAGGGACAATGTTCTCAAGCGCTGTTTTAACTTGTCTGAAACATGAAAATAAAGGAAGACACCTATTAATTAGGTTTTATTTTTATTTCTTTTTACTTCAGTATAAACTAGCCTTAATCAACATGAAGATGGAGGAAAGGTTATTATATTTTTAAGAAGAGTGGTTAAGAAATAAACCTCAGCTATTGGAAAACTGTGCTGATTGGAATGACATCCCTGAAGGTTCTTCATAGCTTAAGTTTACTTCAATTATATAGCAAATTAGTCAATGTGAGTGATTTTTCCCTAACTTGGCCATTGCAGACAGAAAATTACCTACCCTGAAATATCTGCTAAATTTGCCCTCGATTAATTCCTTTCTGGGCATGGTAGCATAGCAGAGCACTTTAGGCAATGAAATACCAAAACGCTGAGTTGGCTGCAAATCACTCTGAGAAAAATAGAATGTTTTGAACCACAAAAGCAAAGGTGCAAAAGACACCAGTATATTCCTAGAAGCAATGTTTCCTGCCTAAATTGTATGTATACCTTGTAGACATAGAAAAGCGGATTTGTTTTTACAGTATGTGGCCTCTTTCCAAACATTTATCCCTAATAGATTATGAAAACCTATTTATTCTTTCATCCCGTGAAATGGTAGCTGAGAATGCTTTAATCCATCTTCCTGTTATTCTGGGTGTGTACTTTTATCTACCTGTGGCAAATGATATGAGGATGAGTAGAAGAGAGCTATAAATTCAGTATTTTTAAAATAAATTCCTTAGTATATTTAATAATTACCTTTGGGAGAGACACAGAAACTTTCATGCAGGACCAAGGTGCAATGAAGAATTTGGGAGGAAGAAAGATATTTATTCAACACTGGCAATACTATGATTCTTCAAATGGTGTATTTTAGTTCTCTCTGTCCCTAAATTCTGAAAATAATATTCTGAAATTCAAATTAGGGTCATATATCCTAAGCTTCATGCATCTTTTCTGAATTATAAAGATTGAACTGTGCAGCTTTACGGCTGATGCCGACTAAATGATTACATTTATATATTTCTTTAAATCTGAATGATAGCCTATTTTGAACAAATATAAGATAGAAAGTTACAGTTCTGCTATTTGCTCCTGTATTGAAAAGACATATTCTAGAATTCATTGAGATAAGAAAGCTTCAGACAACTTTGAGCCTGGAGACCCATAAGCCTGAATTGTTCCAAGGTACCTATACTTTGATACTTCTAGAAGTCAAATAAATAGACCTTGGGATAGAAACAAATTGTAAATGTATATGAATTAGGCTTGTTTCTGATCCAATATATTGCTCCTCTAAGTTGGTTGAGGGTGTTATGCAGCAGAGGAAGTGTGATAGGTAACCATTAGGGCTAATTGTGCTCATTATTGGTTTAGTGCAAAAATAATTAAAACACACACACACACACACACACATACATCTGATCATGGCTTACTTGGGGGCTACATTGTAAACTGATAGAGTACCCCTTACTCCCTTCCCTGCAATACCCTGAGAAGGAAACATTTTTCTCCTTCCTTCCCCTTCCCTCCCCTCTTCTCTCCTTTTCTCTTTTCTATTCTTCTCTCCTCTTCTATCCTCTCCAGATTGTTTAGTACCAGTGAGAAAGTATTATCAATGGAACTGTCAGGTAAGAAAGATACCTTAGCATATCTTGGACAGAAGGTAATGTTTTCTACACATGAGGCTTGCATTCTCTGCTTCTAATGTAATTTTTTTCTCTGGTTTTGTGTTTGGGATGGTGGATCCTGTTGGTTTTAGTCACTTGTGAGTTCACTTTGAGTGTATTCATATACCAGGTCATATAGTAGTTTCTCTTAAGCCCAGTCAAGTGGGGCTGATTGAGCTTCACAGCAAGCATGCTGCCGGAATCTGCTTAGCAAAAAGTGCAGTTGGAATTGATTGCTTCAGTAGAAAAATACAGGCAAGTCTATATACTTCTTTATGTGCTGGCTGATATATCGGTTTATGTTTGCTTGGTTTTTAATCTCTCATATTAGATGCTTTTTTTTCCTTTAAAATTAGATAAAGTCATGTAGTCGGATGTCATATGCGTATGCAGCACTTGTGGAGAGTTTTCAGGCAGGATCACGGGAATGTCAATATTTTGGAATAAAATATTTTGCTAGTGCCAGTGACCCTAGTTAATTGTCCAATTTCTTCCTTTTTAGTGTGTATTTGTTTTGAAAATGCCTATGTTTTAGAATAATCACTAGTATGATGGAAATACAGTCTGCTTTGTGTAGGGACTGTGATGGAAAATGACAGAGCTTGCCTTTCCTGTGAGTATACAGTCACTAGGGAAACTCCTTAGGAAAAGTTAGAAACTGTTATCTGGCTGTATATCTATAGCTCATAATATGTAGGTAGGAAGATAGAAAATATCTCTATTTATGGATAAGTGCATTAGGTGCAAGATTTTGAAGTTGAGTAAAATTGTTTATGGTCTCTTAATGGGCATGAATGAAGTCAGTGTTTAAAAATTAGAGGCAAAAAAATAACATTGGAGAAAGATCTATTTTCTTTTGCATGATTTTATACTATTCTAATGTAACTAAGCACATATTTATTATCTCTGCCACGGAGAGTCAAGCTGTTTGATTTTTGCAACAGGACACAAATAGATTGTCTACATACCTGTTACACTAGGAGATTGTTTTCAGAGGCATTTGCACTGTGTAGAAGAAAATAATTCAATTTTCACTCACAGGGATTGTGGCTTCTCAAAATTCATGATGCATGACAAAATCAGTCATTTTAATGTTAATCTTGTTTATTGTGATGAAATATGAGTGCAGAAAGAGATTGCTTTTGTTTAGTAACACTTACCTTTGCAAAGCCCAGATATGACTAATATCAATGAGCAGCTTATCTAGCAAAATGAAAGTATTGAGTTTGTTTCCAGAGTACTGTGGCTGTCAACTCAGACTAGTAGAAATGCTAATTACCACAAGTGTTTCATCCAAACTGATTTCAAGTGTGACTAGATAGTTGATAGATATCTGTGCATGCACACCCAGACAGAAACAAGTCCTCTGTTGAAAGCTGAGATGTGTCACGTGCCAAAAATGTTCTCAATACAAGTCATTTTCAAAATTGTATAAGGGAAGTGAGCAAAAAGAGAATTTATGATGGCAATAAAGGATAAGTCAAAGCCTAGAGTGATAAAATTCAGTTGATAAATTCAATAGCATTTGTTGCTGTCTTTCAAACCTGCAATAACACCTTTGAAGCAAATTTAATCTTGGCTAAGGTATCTGTCTGTTATTGAGAACTATCTATTTCTCTGTGTTTAGTTTGCAATCTCTACAAAATACATTTTGTTTCTTAATATGTAGTTAGACATTTTATATTACTATCCTTCAAGTTTTTTTAATATAAATAATGGGAAAAGCTTTTATTAGTCTAAGACTCCTGGGTTTTCCAACGTTCTAACATGCCGTCTGCAAGTCACTTGGTAAGTAAGACAATTTGAGATTTTTCTGTAGTACCCAGTAGGTTTGTATACATAAGGGAAAGCATACATAAACTGACAATACTTTGTTACTTAATTTATATGCCTCTTTTTTGAGACATAACTATCTCAGAGATACATGAAGCCCAGGATATATTTTCCAACTCTGAAAAAACAATCACAAAACTATGCTTTAAAATATTTACATTTTCTATCACTGAGTCTTTTTTTTTATACATCTTTATTGGAATATAATTGTTTCACAATGTTGTGTTAGTTTCTGTTGATCAGCAAAGTGAATCAGCTGTATTTATACATATATCTCCATATCCCCTCCCTCTGGAGCCTCCCTCCCACCCTCCCCATCCCACCCCTTCAGGTCATCACAAAGCACCAAGCTGAGCTCCCTGTGCTATGCAGCAGCTTCCCACTAGCTATCTATTTAACATTTGGTAGTGTATATATGTAAATGCTACTCTCTCACTATGTCCCAGCCTCCCTTTCCCCCAGGTCTTCAAGTCCGTTCTTTATGTCTGCGTTTTTATTCCTGCCCTGTCACTAGGTTGATCAGTACCATTTTTCTAGATTCCGTATGTATGCATTAGCATATGGTATTTGTTTTTCTCTTTCTGACATACTTCACTCTGTATGAGACAATCTAGGTCCATCTACCGCACTACAAATAACTCAATTTTGTTCCTTTTTATGGCTGAGTAATATTCCATTGTATATATGTGCCACATCTTTTTTTTTTTTAACATCAATACAATACTTTAATCTATGATGCATATTCCAATTTTGTCAGTGGACTTAATAATGTCCTTTATAGCATTTCCCTTTTTCCTTCAGTATAGGAACTAATTTAGGATCAAGTATTTCACTCAGTTGTCATGTCTCTTTAGTCTCCTTTAATCTGGAACATTCTGCAGCCTTTCTTATCATTTATGATATTTTTTTTGTTTTTGTTTTTATTTTTTAAGAGTGAATTTATTATTATTATTAATATTATTATGGAGTTTGCATTAATACTCATTCACTACTTGTAAATTCATTCTCTCATCGACTAGCAAGTGACATGGAAAGAATCAAAAAGTGAAGAATAATCATAAGAGAAAAAACAAATGACTAAATGACATTCATTAAATTTACCTATAAATTAGGAAAAATGTTTCTATTACTCAATTTAGTGGAGACGTATGTGTGTTTTATAGAAACAGAGTTTGAAAAAGCTTTTCAAAGGATATAAAGTAATTAATACACTCTGAAAGATACAAACTATCTTCTATCCAGGGAGAGCTCCTCACCTGCCATAAGTCTATGAGTCTTCATAAAATTTTTTTATTTGCAAATCATGTATCTGATAACATTTTCATCACCACAAAAAAATAAAAAATAACACCTGTACACATCAAGTAGTAATGCTCCATTTTCCCCTCCCCCACATTCACAGGTTTCATCTAGATTTACTAATTCTAGATATTTCATATAAATGGAATCATACAATATGTTGCCTTTTGTGTCTGTCTTTCACTTGGCATAATGTTTTTTTTCCAGATTTTTATTGGAGATAATTCCTTTACACTGTTGTGCTAGTTTCCACCGTACAACAGTGAATCAGCTATATTTATACATATATCCCCATATCCCCTCCCTCTTGAACATCCTTCCCACCTTCCCTATCACACCTCTCTAGGTCATCACCAATCATCGAGATGATCTCCCTGTGTTAGGCAGTTGCTTCCCTCTAGCCATCTATTTTACATTTGGGAGTGTATAAATGTGAATGCTACTCTCGCTTTGCCCCAGCTTCTCCTTCCCCAGCAACTAATGTCCTCAAGTCTGTTCTCTACATCTACATCTTTATTCTTACCCTGATGCTAAGTTCATCAGTACCAGTTTTTTAGATTCCATAAATATGTGATAGCATACAGTACTTGTTTCTCTTTCTGATTTACTTCACTCTGTATGACACACTCTATGTCCATATATCTCACTACAAATAACTCAATTTCATTCCTTTTTATAGCTGAGTAATATTCCATTTATACATGTGCCACATTTTCTTTACCCATTCATCTGTTGATGGACATTGAGGTTGCTTCCATGTCCTGGCTATTGTAAACTGTTCTGAAGTGAACATTGTGGTGCATGTTTCTTTTTAAATTATAGTTTTCTCTGGGTATATGCCCAGAAGTGGGAGTGATTGGTCACATGGTACTTCTATTTTTATTTTTTTAGGGAAACTCCATACTGTTTTCCATAGTGGCTGTCTCACTTTACAGTCCCACCAACAGTGCAGGAGGGTTCCCTTTTCTCCACAGCCTCTCCAGCATTTATTGTTCCTAGATATTTTGGTAATGGCCATTCTGACTTCTGTGAGGTGATACCACATTGTGGTTTTGATCTGCATTTCTCTAATGATTAGTAATGTTGAGCTTCTTTTCATGTGTTTGTTGGCCATCTGTATGGCTTCTCTGGAGAAATGTCTATTTAGGTCTTCTACCCATTTTTGGATAGGCTTATTTATTTTTTTGATATTGAGCTGCATGAGCTGTGTATATATATTTTGGAGATTAATTCTTTGTCAGTTGCTTCATTTGCAAATATTTTCTCCCATTATGAGGGTTGTCTTTAGTCATATTTAAGATTTCCTTTGCTGTGCAAAAACCTTTATGTTTCATTAGGTCCCATTTGTTTATTTTTGTTTTTATTTCCTTTTCTCTAGGAGGTGGATCAAAAAGGATCGTGCTTTGATTTATGTCATAGAGTGTTCTGCCTATGTTTCCCTCTAAGAGTTTTATAGTGCCAGGCCTTACATTTAGGTCTTTGATCCATTTTGAGTTTATTTTTGTTAGGGAGTGTGTGGGAAGACATTCTGGAACCTTTTTGAAACATTGAAAATGTTGAAGTATGTGGGCCGAGCGATGGGATTCAGAATGTCCTGCTTGAGCAGTGGAGGAGCTGAGGGTGTGGGGCGTGGAGACTAATATCACCCTGTTTGGTCCTGAGGGATGACTGGTTAGCCAGAGACGGGTAAGATTCCTCAAGGGAGGAACAACCTAAGACAGGCACAGTCGCAGAGGGGCCAACATGGGTGGGGCACAGACCCTTAATCCTTTTGAGAGAGGTCTCCTGCCCCCAGGGCTGCTTTGCTCTCCACGCCCAGCTCAAATCAGGACCCAGGAGGCAAACAAAGATCATTGCCCCCAGTCATGTGAGGCCTTTGATTGTTTATGGGATTAACCTGGGAGTGTTAGACCCTTAGGCTATGCCGAGAACTCAATAAAAGCAATGTGGGATCAATCAGCAAGGCTCTTGATCCTAGAGGTCTTGAGTCCCCCGGTCCCATCTTTCTCTTCAGTCTGTGTCTGTGTGTTCTTCAAGCTTGCGGCACCCGTCACTCACCTCGAGTCGCCGAGTTGATCCCGGCAGGAGTGTTCTAATTTCATTCTTTTACAAGTAGCTGTCCAGTTTTTCCCAGCACCACTTATTGAAGAGGCTGTCTTTTCTCCATTATATAGTCTTGCCTCCTTTGTCAAAGATAAGGTGACAATCTGTGCATGGCTTTAACTCTGGGCTTTCTATCCTGTTCCATGGATCTATATTCTATTTTTGTGCCAGTACCATACTGTCTTGATTACTGTAGCTTTGTAGTATAGTCTGATGTCAGGGAGTCTTATTCTTCCAGCTCCATACTTTCTTCTCAAGATTTCTTTGGCTATTTAGGTTCTTTTGTGTTTCCATACAAATTATATAATTTTTTTCCAGTTCTGTGAAAAATGCCATTGGTAATTTGATAGGGATTGCATTGAATCTGTAAATTGCTTTGGGTAGTATAGTCATTTTCACAATGTTGATTCTTGCAGTACAAGAACATGGTATATCTCTCCATCTGTTTGTGTCACCTTTGATTTCTTTCATCAGTGTCTTCTAATTTTCTGCATAGAGTTCTTTTGCCTCCTTAGGTTTATTCCTGAGCATTTTATTTTTTTTGTTGCACTGGTAAATGGGAGTGTTTCCTTAATTTCTCTTTCTGATTTTTCATTGCTAGCATATAGGAATACAAGAGATTTCCGTGCATTAGTTTTTGTAACATTACCAAATTCATTCATTAGCTCTGGTAGTTTTCTGGTGGCATCTTTAGGGTTTTCTATATATAGTATCATGTCATCTGCAAACAGTGACAGTTTTATTTCTTCATTTCCAATTTGGATTCCTTTTATTTCTTTTTCTTCTCTGATTGCTGTGGCTAAAACGTCCAAAACTATGTTGAATAATAGTGATGAGAGTGGGCACCCTTGTCTTGTTTCTGACCTTGGAGGAAATGTTTTCAGTTTTTCACCAATGATGATGATGTTGGCAGTGGGTTTGTCATATATGGCCTTTATTATATTGAGTTATGTTCCCTCTATGCCCACTTTCTGGAGAGTTTTTATCATAAATGAGTGCTGAATTTTGTCAAAAGCTTTTTCTGCATCTATTGAGATGATCATATGGTTTTTATCCTTCAGTTTGTTAATATGATGTATCACATTGATTGATTTGCATATATTGAAGAATCCTTGCATCCAGGGATACATCCCACTTGATCATGGTATATGATCTTTTTAATATGCTGTTTGATTCTGTTTGCTAATATTTTGTTGAGGATTTTTGCATCTATGTTCATCAGTGATATTGGCTTGTAATTTTCTTTTTTTGTAACATCTTTCCCTGCTTTTGGTATCAGGGTGATGGTGGCCTTGTAGAATGAGTTTAGGAGTGTTCCTCCTTCTGCTATATTTTGGAAGAGTTTGAGAAGGATAGGTGTTAGCTCTCTCTAAATGTTTAATACAATTCACCTGTGAAGCCATCTGGCCGTGGGCTTTTGTTTGTTGGGAGATTTTTAACCATAGCTTGAATTTCAGTGCTTGTGTTTGGTCTCTTCATATTTGCTATTTCTTCCTGGTTCGGTCTTGGAAGGTTGTCCTTTTCTAAGAATTTATCCATTTCTTGCAGGTTGTCCATTTTATTGTCATATAGTTGCTTGTAGTAGTCTCTCATGATCCTTTGCATTTCTGCAGTGTCTGTTGTTACTTCTTTCTCATTTCTGATTTTATTAATTTGAGCCTCTCCTTTTTTTCCTGATGAGTCTGGCTAATGGTTTATCAATTTTGTTTATATTCTCAAAGAACCAGCTTTTGGTATTATTGATCTTTGCTATTGTTTCCTTCATTACTTTTTCATTTATTTCTGATCTGATCTTTATGATTTCTTTCTTTCTGCTACCTCTGGGATTCTTTTGTTCTCTCTCTAATTGCATTAGATGTAGGGTTAGCTTGTTTATTCGAGATTTTTCTTGTTTCTTGAGGCAGGATTGTATTGCTATGAATTTCCTTCTTAGAACTGCTTTTGCTGCATCCCATAGGTTTTGGGTCTTCATGTTTTCATTGTCATTTCTTTCTAGCTATTTTTTGATTTCTTCTTTGATTTCTTCAGTGATCTTCTGGTTACTTAGTAGCATGTTGTTTAGCCTCCATGTGTTTGTAGTTTTTACAGGTTTTTTTTTTGGGGGGGGGACACCAAGTTCAATCATCTGTTTTTATACACATATCCCCATATTCCGGCCCTTCCTTGACTCCCCCCCTCCTCGAGTCCCCCCCACCCTCCGCATCCCAGTCCTCTAAGGCATCTTCCATCCTCGAGTTGGACTCCCTTTGTTATACAACAACTTCCCACTGGCTATCTATTTTACAGTTGGTAGTATATATATGTCTGTGCTACTCTCTCGCTTCATCTCAGCTTCCCCTTCACCCCCTGCCCCCTCCCATACCTTGAGTTCTCCAGTTCATTCTCTGTATCTGCATCCTTGTTCTTGTCACTGAGTTCATCAGTACCATTTTTAGATTCTGTATATGTGAGTTAGCATACAATATTTGTCTTTCTCTTTCTGACTTACTTCACTCTGTATGACAGATTGTAGGTCTATCCACCTCATTACATATAGCTCCATCTCATCCCTACAGGTTTTTTTTTTCCTGTAATTGATACCTAGTCTCATAGCATTGTGGTCAGAAAATATGCTTGAAATGATTTCAATTTTCTTGAATTCAATGAGGCTTGATTTGTGCCCCAAGATGTGATCTATCCTGGAGAATATTCAACATGCACTTGAGAAGAAAGTGCATTCTGTAGTTTTTGGGTGGAATGTCCCATAAATATCAATTAAGGCCATCTGGTCTAATGTGTCATTTAGAGCTTGTGTTTCTTTAATTTTTTTGGATGATCTGTCCATTGATGTAAGTGGGGTGATAAAGTCCCCTACTATTATGTTACTGTTGATTTCCCCTTTTATGGCTGTTATCATTTGCTTTATGCATTGAGGTGGTCCTATGTTGGGTGCATAGATATTTACAATTGTTATATCTTCTTCTGGTATTAAGCCCTTTATCATTATGTAGTCTCCTTCCTTGTTTCTTGTAGTAGTCTTTATTTTAAAGTCTATTTTGTCTGATATGGTTATTGCTACCCCAGCTTTCTTTTGATTTCCATTTGTATGGAATATCTTCTTCCATCCCCTCACTTTCAGTCTGTGTGTGTCCTTAGTTCTGAAGCTTGTCTCTTGTAAATGGCATATATATGGGTCTTGCTTTTGTATCCATTCAGCCAGTCTATGTCTCTTGGTTGGAGCATTTAATCCATTTACATTTAAGGTAATTATCAATATGTATGTTCCTATTACCATTTTCTTAATTATTTTGCATTTGTTTTGGGTTTGTCTTTTCCTTCTCTTGTCTTTCCTGCCTAGAGAAGTTCCTTTAGTGTTTGTTGTAAAGCTGGTCTCATGGAGCTTTATTCTCTTAGTTTTTGCTTGTCTGTAAAGCTTTTAATTTCTCCTTCAAATCTGAATGAGATCCTTGCTGGGTAGAGCAATCTTGATTGTAGGTTTTTCCCTTTCATCACTTTAAATATATTCTGACATTCCCTTCTGGCCTGCAGGTTTTCTGCTGAAAGATCAGCTATTAACCATATGGGGATTCCCTTGTATGTATTCATTGCTTTCCCTTGCTGCTCATAATACTTTTTCTTTTATTACTTTTTTGATAGTTTAATATATGTCTCAGTGTGTTTTCTCCTTGTGTTTATCCTATGTGGGACTCTCTGTGCTCCTGCACTTGATTGACTATTTCTTTCCCCATGTTGGGGAAGCTTTTGACTATAGTCTCTTGAAATTTTTTCTCAGACCCTTTCTTTTTCTCTTCTCCTTGAACCTCTATAATTCAAATGTTTGTGCATTTAATGTTGTCCCAGAGGTCTCTGAGAGTGTCCTCAATTCCTTTCCTTCTTTTTTCTTTATTTGGTTCTGTGACAGTGG